>NW_007253071.1:0-1532 GCF_000164805.1 Carlito syrichta
AGTTTTCTTGATGATTTCATGAAATGTTTGTTCCAGTGTGGCTTCTGTTTCTCTTTCTGCCTCAGGAAGCCCAATTATTCTTAGGTTTGGTCTCTTGAAGTGATCATTCATCTCTTGCAGGTTTTGTTCTGTCTTTTTGAGCTTCTTTTCTATGCTTTTGACAGTTTGGGCTAGTTCTGTGTTTTGGTCTTCGAGCTCTGAGATTCTTTCTTCGGCTTGGCTGATTCTGCTTTCCATGCTTATTAGTCTGTTGTTCATTTCCATCACAGTATTCTTTACTGCTGTCATTTCTGACAACAACTCCTTCCTATTTTCCTCTTGTCTCTCCTCAATTTTTTTAATTCTCTCCATTAATGTCTTGATGTCTGGGTTTGTTGCATGTAGCCAGTCATTCTGGGGACTCTTCATTGTCTGTGTTCCAGAATCTGTTTTCTCATTGTCTGATCTCCCAGGGGTCTGTGTAAGACCTATATTCTTCTTTTGGTTTTTCTTCATTTGTGCGGTTTTTCCCCCTCCCTACTTTTTCCTTCCCTCCACGTCACTGTCTTCTTTAATTCTGTTATTCCAGGGGTAAAGGGATTGGTTTTACTTCTGTTTGTTCAATCTCCTATTCTTTATGTACGTCCTCTTACTTTGTTCAATTCTGAAGTTGCACTGTAGGTTGGAGGTGGTCCTTTTTGCAGTTTTGAGATGTACTTAAGGGGAGAGCTGTGATTCAAAATCTGTCTGCAGGTCCTGGTATTCACTGACAGGCGTGTGGATAATGTGGAACCCACTTCCCACTGCCCTGGAATCTGTTCGTGCAGTGGGGCTGTAGGTTTACTCCCTGAAATAAAATGGTTAGCAGAGGGGAGAGAATGGAGCAGATAGTTGGTTGAAGAGGGGAGTGGAGAGATAGAGGAGTAAGGGGGGAAACAAATGAGTGTGCCAACAAATAGAGAGAGAGGCCTATACTGAAACAGATAAAAACAATAGACCACAGCTACAGTCGAACCAACTCTCATACAAACAAAAATAAAACATATAGTGATGCTAACATACCAGCTATTCAACCACCTTATTAGTGTGCTGTTCCTCTATACAAAGACATGGTTTACAGACAGAAGGAAAGAGAAGAAAAGGAAAAGGAAAAGAGAAAAAAGGGACCAATACAGTAGGAATAGAATTAAGTCATTAAACTAATAGAATCAATGAAGCACACTCTGAGACATTTTGTTTAAGTCCAATGTCCTTTCAGGTCTGATTTCTAGTTTTCTTTTCAAGCTGGTAAATTAGTTTACAGTTAGGGTCAGTTGCCCCTGGTCTGCTGTGAAGGACAGTTCAGATTACCCTTCCTTCAGAAGTTTGGTCTATGTCTTTATCCAGCTTGTTTCTCCCGTTTCGGTGTTGTTACCTGGAATCGCCAGCAGGTGGTGCTATCTCATCTGCTCGCCCCAGAGGCGGTGGGGCCGGACAGGAACAAGATGGCTGCCTGCCTCCGAGTAGGCAACAGGATCCCCACGCCGGGCGGGCAGGACAGTCTCGGACACAGG
>NW_007253071.1:1711-16916 GCF_000164805.1 Carlito syrichta
CCCAGCCCCCCAGGGCGAGAGTCAGAGACCCACTGCAGATCTCCCTTGCAGAGGGCTTCAGACACCGGGTTGCCTGGTCGCCATCTTGCCGCCCCTTCAGTAATTTTTAATGAAAGCTCCAGGACATGAATATAGCTCTTCCCTGTATCTTCTGGGTTCCAAAACTCTCAGTGAATGCTGCCCTGTCTTGTTGCCTAAAGCCTCTTGCCTTAAATTCAATGCCCGCCACCTTACGACCTGCTCCCATCAAAGGGTAATATTTAAAAGCATTCAACCTCAAGTAGCCATTTGCTGTTGCTCTGCTAAGATATGGCCTGGCCATGTGCTCTTTGAGATGTGGCTACCATGTTTTCTTAGCTTTGGCCCACTCCGTACCTTGGGGAGGTGAGTATCTCTCTCTCTCTAATTTACTTTCTAAATGAACTCTAAACTCTAAATATATTCTAAGCCAAAAAAAATGTGATGTCTCACATTGTGCCTTGATTCTCTTAGTTCTCATGTGATGCCTGCTCAGTAGGTATCCACACTTGGAAGGTCTTCAGCCCCTTTTTGACTGTAAATGTCTTCTTACTCATCCTAAGTGTCAGCCAAGAGGCATCTCCTTGGGTTGGCTCTGGTGCTTGCCCCCTGCTCTTTCCTTATCCTGTCTGTACCTCCATGACAGCACCCGTCCATGATGCTAAAAGCATGTGTGGATCTGCCTGGCCCAGTGGAGGGTAAACCCCACCCCTCAGGATGGATGCCATGGCTTCGTCTTTTATTCCCAAGGCCTGGCACGCAGATGCTTTATGAAGTCTTCCTGAGCAGAATTGCCCTCCTAGACTGTTGGTAGCACACCACCAAGAAGAGACACGTTATTTCAAACCACCTCCTAAGAGCCAAGGCCCAGAATCTAAGCAACCTAGAGGAAGAGTAGAAAAGAGAAACATCACAGAAAGGAGAAACGAAGGCATCTGGGCAGTTTCCAGTACTTCTGCAGCTGTTTCTCCTCTCCACTTGGAAGCCCTGTGAGATAAGCAGCCCAAAGTAATGCACGAGGTCTCAGGAGTAGCGTCGGACCTGGGTTATAGATCTGTGCTGTCTGGGGCATTCTTACTCCTATCCCCACTCACTTGTCTACCTGTCCATCAGCCTTGATATCATTTGGTCATAAATTTCTTTAAGGGGCTGTAACCTCCACTTCAGAGAGTATCGTTCGGTGTCTTCTGGAAACAGAATAAATAATTGCTGAATTGAAACCCCAAAACCATGGAGCCAAAGCAAATGGGTAGATGTGAAAGAAGGTTCTGGAAGAAGTGGTGGTTCACTCCTTACTCCTTTATTGTAAGATCAAAAGATCATGTTTAAAGAACTAATGAATTTGAAGGTATAAACCAGAAAAGTAGAAATAAAAGCCCTGTTTCTCTAATGAAAGAACATTTTCTCTTGCTCATCCACAAATTATAGAACTACATATATTAGCATGCTATTTCATTAACAAATTACAGTCCATTTTCTGCAGTGAAGGAATAAGGAAAAAGTTCACCTAATAAAAGAGGTTAGCTCCTAATTAGGATCAGGCTACAGAATTTGCCGGGTGTAATTTTCCACTGCAAATTGTTCTCGGATTGACCTTGGCTGGTATTAAGGACATGGGTTTGAAAACACATCTTTCCTCTGCCAGCACGTCTCCAGAAATCACCCGTGCCTTCCATAGACCATTACTGAGTCTGTCTCCTTCCTGAGAATCCTGTTCCCCATGGACCTGCCATCATCTCCAACTTTAAGGAATCTTCTTGAGGAGGAATTAGCATGTCCTGAGACCCATGGGGCAGCAGAAAAGGCACAGGACTTGGAGTCAGACAGGCCTGGAGGTGAACCACAGTTCTGCCACTTAACTACTTGAATCTCAGTTCTCAGCTGTACAATAAAATCATAACATCTACCTACCTTCATGGAACTTAAACATGTGGGCAGGGTGTGGGTTTAAGCAACTACTCACAGATGTCATTATCCCTTCTGTTTTGGTTCCTGTCAGCAGCTCTCTGAGGCTGGCTTTTTCTCCATTCTGCCATAGACACTCAGAGAAGCTAAGGAAGTCTCTTGAGAACATGCAACTAACATATGAGCAAGATTTGAAGCTTTGACCGCCCCCAAGATGTCCAATTTGACCACAGCTGTGCACTGACCTTGAAGATTGGCTGCTTCAAAAATTCTGGGAACTAAAACACTGTCTAACCACTGTCTCCACCCGTTGGAGCTCTAGCAAGTGAGTTTGGAGTGGAGAATGGGGCAGCCAAGGAGTCCTGGACACAGAACCCATCCTTGCTTGGAGCCGCAAGCAACCCCCTCACCATGCCACACACCAACACAGCAAATCTCCTTGCTTGCCCTGCGATGTGTACTTTAGTGGATTTTAAGGAGATTGTGCAAATGCTTTGAAAGATGAATGTCACTTGTTTCCAAGAAACCACTGCCTCCTATCACTTCCCATCCACTTCACCCCTCCCCCTATATACCCTGTGAGGTCCCAGGTATGCTTGATCTGTGCGTAGCTGAGGTAGTTATTTCATAATGAGGCAAGGATCAGAGCTTTAAACAATCACTTCACCCATATTGATTGCTTCACCACATGCATAGGAAAGCTGTGGAAAAGTTCTATAAATGCACACCAAGCAACTTGACTTTCTAAGTCAGCACTTTGGAAAACTTTTGGGCTTTGAAAATTTTCCAGTGATTCCAGGGACGTCAATGTGACTTTCAGAGACAGCACAATGGTGGTGGGACTTGGGAGGAATGAGAAAAGAATGATCTAGAGCCGAGGCCAATTATGCTTTTATATTGCTACAATTAACAGATCTCTGGGAAATTCTAAGAGACAATGTCCTGAAGTAGAATTAATAGAAACTTAAAGAACTTTCCTGATTCCTTTTAGGGTTTGTTATCTTTATTTAACCCAAATGGGCCCTACCTTCCCAGCCACCTAAGCCGTCATTAAGAAAGATATTTCAAGAAAAAAAAAATCCATTAAAAGTCTCTAAAATTTAGAGATCAAAGATTGTAACAGGCTGTAGAGGATAGAGAATAGAAAGAATAAAAAATAAGTATAAGGGGATAGTTTTTCTTAGCAGCATTTATAGGCATGGCAGATGATGTGAGGTTTTTCTTTATATACAAATGAAGAACCTAACAGCAGAGTTCTTAACATGCCCGTGTGTTTTAAAAGAGAAGGGGAAAGATTTGTCCCTGTTTCTTGCATAGTAAAAGGAATTGTACAAATCTCAACAATCTTTCTTTGGTTAAAAAGATTTTCATGAATTTGGTTACATAGAAACTCAAATTTACAAGGGATGATTATAAAGCAACCTGATTTTTAGAAAATCCCTAAGAGAGCATTTCAATATTAATTCCCTTAAAGTCATTACTTTCACATACGATTTTTATTTCAACAATGCAATTACAGACCACAAGTTTTTAAAATTCCCTTTTAGAATTCACTTCAGAACTTGAAGTACATTTCTGCATGGAGATGATAAACGTATTTTTTTGAGAGAAAATTTGATTTTTGGAAATGGCCCAAATCTGATGTGATCAGTCTAGGTAAAAACAACCTGAGATAAAACTGAGATTCTGTAGTAATTGGTTTTCAAACCAGTTTCCCAAAGAGAAGTTTTGAAAGCATGTTTCACATAACCTCAGTCTTGTTGGAATAGGAGTTTGTCTTCCCAAGATGGATGGAGTTCACTTAGCTATGTATAAAGTCATTCTCTTCTCTTTTTGAGCCTAAATCACAGTATTCAGTTTTTGCTAGCTGCTTTTCACAAAGTTTTAATTAGGCACTTATGACTTGATGATACTATTTCCCCTTTCACCTGGGATCAGTAATTTTTTTTTTTTTCTTTTCTAGTGTGAAAAATTAGTTCTCTTAGAACTCACAGAACTAATTAGGCAATAGACGGGCCACTGTGGATTTGCTCAATGGACTTATTCTTTAGTTGACAACACTTTCTGGTATTCATAATCTGATAAGATTAGTGCTAAGTTGTAGCTTTACCATGTTTCTTGATGCCGATAACATGTGGGGGTTAGCCTGGCCTCCTCTCTTCTCTAATTTAGGAGCTCATTAGAAGACTTATACTAACTTCAAAAGCACACGACCATCAAGGTTGTCAAGTGCTAATCTCTGCCATGGCATCACAAGGAACGAGGAGCAAAATCTCCCTGCACCCACAGTGTTCATACATGCCTTTGGCTCAGTTCCTGTGTCAATTTCTCCTTATTCTGGGGAAAGATCAAGGTTAGTACATAGGGGAAGAAAACGGATAAAGTTGTTTCTAGATAATGATGTTCTCTCTGGACTTATCTGAGGGGTCTGTGCACCTCCCTGTGGTCCAAGTCTGCCCTTTTTACTCAACCAAGACGAAAGCATGTGAGAATCTTGCTGGTTCCACACTGAAGTTCTGGCTGCAGTAGGCTGCGACGGGATCCCAGCCGAGTGTTTGGGAACACAGCGGAGTTACCCAGGCTACCGGTGGTGCTTGTTCCACAGAGGTCAGCTGTCATGAGCCCATCTGAAATTGGCATCAGACTAAAACAGGGTATGTGTTCCCTTGGGCCACATCAGAGGAGAGCACTCAGAGGAGGAGCCTCAGGCATCTCAGAAAACTCCAAGTTGAGAGATGCAGGGACCTGCCGGCACAGCGCCTCCAGGATGGCAGCTCCTGAGAGTGGGTGTTCCGCCTATTGACCCAACCTTGTATCTGGGGATGGAGTAGAGGTTTTCCCTCCCCTGGACAAGAAGGAGGATCATGGACTTCACGCTGACCTACTATTAATGTGAGTGTTTACCTTTGTCACTGATGTTTACTTGGGGATTTGTATTTGATTCACACAACTCACTTATTAATGTCATATGTAATTAAGCTCGGATGCTTATATTCTTTGATTTATATAATCAGTGATTTGTGCCTCTAGATTCAAAAAAATTGTCTCCTCTCTCCCTTTTCAGTGGTTACTTGAAATGCCTAAACACAATTTGGTTTACCAAAATGAAATGTGAAGACAAGTTATTCTTCTAAACTAGTGTCAAGTGTACCAATTGCTCAGGAAGTTGAAGAATGTAAAGGTAGACGCTGGACAGAATCTCTAAGTTCTCAATATTCCTATAGGGTCCATTCCACCAGCAAATTTGCTGCCACTTTGAAACTCTGAATCTTCCCTGGAAAATGGGTTTTGCCCGGAGACAATATTTTCCTGCAGGATCACGTGGCCTATCTTTGGTGTTGGCTGCCTAAGACAGGGAAAGGACCAAAGTTAAAGATAAACTGGAAAGATTATGCCCTGTGGTCCTACCCTCCCCTGTTTCCCTATTATTCGCTTTGCTTCTCAATCCTTGCTTGAGAAACTGGAGGCAACTTAAATATACATTGTTGCATAGATAACTCAAATAATTGGTCATTATATTGTCAGCACAAAGAAAATTTTATTGAGAGAAATCTGTTTGCAAAATGCCTCTGCTCCCATTCTGCCTATGCATCAAAATACCCTGTTTTTGACATGTACAAATGACAGTAATAAGGGAATAAAATATAGACTCACTAAACATTCCTATACCATTCGTTCTCTCTCCCTCCACTTCTTATTTTTCAGTCTCCTGATTTGTCAGGGAGGAGAAAGAGTTGATAGGTCTTGTGCAGGGACAGTAGTGATAAAAATCTCTCACTCCTGAGAGACTCAGGTCAAATTTCTCTGTATGCTGGCAAAGAAACACATAGTCACTGCCAAAACCACAGAGTAAAGTCTTCTAAAAACCCCCTCAGACAGCGATGTTTTAGAGTTAAGCCCTGTCATTTATATTTGGACAACCACCTGTTGACTTCTGCTGGAGCTTGTCAAGGGCGGATAGATGGCAGGAACCTGCAGCAGAATTAGCCCATTCACAGAGCTTGCTGTTCCCCTTTGAAGAGGTTGCCATTGTTTTTAATTGAGCCTAGTCAAGGCTCATAAGATCAAAACATGAAAAACAAAAAGGAAAGTGTTTACTCGGGACAGGGTCTTACTCTTCTCTTGAGATTATCACAGCATTTTCAGACCATCCCTTCTAATCCAGGAATCGATTAGAGCAGTCTTTCCAAGGCGTTTCCTCGTCCTGAAATGCAGTCAGTGAGAGCCAGGGGGGAGGACGGGGAAGAAAATCCATGCTGGACGTGGAGGTCACAATGGTGGGCCCTGCCCAATGGCTCCTGCCATGGCCACACATCCCCTAGAGAAGGTTCTTCTTCTGCCACTGAGAAAGAGGGTGTTCTCTTTCTTCTGGCTGAAGAAGAAAGAGAACAGAGTGTAAAGTGTGCTTCAGGTAGGAACGTCTCATTTAAACCAAGTGCAAATTCAGGATGGAAGAGGTGACTGTCATAGGGTGGCATCTTTGGCGAGATGCAGACAGATCTGACATAGCTGAGTTACCCGATTCTCCAGCCTACCTAGATTAAGTCAGTCCACCTACATCTCAGGACTTATAGTGAGCTCCTTATGTCTTGGGCAGGTGGGTCTGTAGTAGGTGCTTGAAAGGCCAAATGAAAAACTGCAGGTGTTTTACTGAGGGTGGTGGGGAAAAGAAGAGGAGTCTAAGAATCAGCAGCAATAAATTCAAGTACTTTTTAAGTGCCTACTGTACTCTAAGCCCTATGGAAACACTGCAATGAATCCATTATGGATCCTGTCCAAATAAAAGTGTATGTTGTCAACTGTCCTTAACAATCCCTTAAAGAGGCAAGAGGATATAAAGCTCAAGACTATGTAGTTGTTTTTCCAGAATAAAACATTCCAATGTCTCGCTATTGGGAACAATTCCTTGGCTAATTCAACAGCATGAACAATGAGTGTCTTTTATTTACCAACATAACATTTACTGCGCATCTCTGCAGAGTTAGAATGATGCTAGTTTGACGCGGCATGGAAGCAGATTGGGTGAGAGGGCCAGTCTTTCCTCCTTCTCTGTGCATTGCGACCCCTTGACAAGGGTGTGTACCCAGTCCCACCAAGTTCCTCCTACAGCTCACCTTCCATCTCCCACTTGCCACTCACTTCAAGGCTGTTTCTGACCCCACACGCCATGGGCATGGGCTCTTTCAGAGCTTGGAATTCACTGCCCTTCATTCTCATCCACACCTACTCCAGCCAGTCCCCAACCTAGACACGCATCTGGGTTTCCAGTTAAGCCCCCCTGCCACAGGGTAGGATAAACCAGCTCTGTGCCGGGGACTAGGGGACCAAAGCCAAACCTAGATGATTGCCCTGACCTCAAAGTCAACATGGGCTTGGCATGGTTGGTCACACCTGTAATCCCAGCACTTTGGGAGGCTGAGGTGGGAGGACTGCTTGAGCCCAGGAGTTTGAGATCAGTCTGGGAAACATAGCAAGACCTCGTCTCTACAAAAAAATAAAAAAATAATTTAAAAAATTAGCCAGGCGTGGTAGCGCAGGCCTGTGGTCCCAGTTACTCGGGAGGCTGAAGTAGAAGGATCACTTAAACTCAGGAGATCAAAGCTGCAATGATTGTGCCACTGTCCTCTAGCCTGGGTTTCAGAGTGAGATCTTGACTCAAAGACAACACCCACGTGCGCACACTCACAGACACACACAGACACGCACATGCTCGTGGTCAGTCCTAAATTGGGGTGTAGGAATATGGTGGGAGACTATTCAATCGTGGTGGGAAAAAGACTTCTATGAGAGGGACTCAAAGAAACTCAGAATTATCTTTTGGCAGGTGTGCCCCTTGTAACCGTAGGCTTCCCCTGCTAGATAAGTGTTCTAGGAACCCGTTGGCATCCGTGTACCAGCGCTAACATTGTTGTGAGGGGCTGCTTTCAGCTTCAGTGACTTTTTTTTTTTTTTAGATCCTTGCAAGGAGTTTTCCCATTTCTTGATGGGTGATTTACAAGCACACTTGCCCACACCACACTGAGAGTTCAGTTCTATGCAGCAACATGAGTGTGTCTACCCTGCCCTTTTTTCCACCCTCACTTTGCTGCCCCTCCCAGGAGGAGAGTCATTGTTATACAAGAGAGGCCGCCCACCAGAGTTGAGGCCTAGATGGACATGACAACTGTCAAAGTCACGGCAGGAAGAGGACGAGGCGATAAACAGTCCGGCTTTTCTCTCCCCATCCTCCAATGGCTGACGACTGGTTGAACCCAGCAAAAAATGCCAGGAGCCCAGCTTCTTTTGGACACTTTGCTCAGGTTCAGTGTCTAGGGTCCAGAGCTGGTAGAAAGGATAGAGACAGTATCTGAAGGGCACATAACTTCAGAAACCTTCAACCTACAGAACATGTATTGGCTATAAAAGCTGCAAGTTGCCATAATATTACTTCATGGTTCTGTTACATACAGTAACTCATTTAATCTCTGTAGTAAAGTTGTAGATAGGTATCGTATCCACTTTACAGAGGGTAAAAATGAGACTCAATCAGATTATGGGTCTTTGCCAAGAACTCACAGCTAATAGTTAGGGTCAGAATTCAAACTTGAGTTGTTCTGGTCCAGAGGTCTGCACACTCTAGCCAGGAGAGATGCACCCAAGAAAGGACTTGGGAATTGGTGGGATCTGGGAAAGGAGGGGGAGGGGAGACCTGACGATGCCTTTCAGGGATTGATCCTGTTGACTCTGGTCCTTTTGAGGCCAGGAGCTGAAATGGGAAAACCCAGGAGGGGCAGATAAGCTTCATGTGCCCCTGCTGAATCCGAGGGCCCTAAGGTTAACAAGCACTGGGCGATGTGTCTAGCATGCAACATGGCTGCAGCCAGGCATAGTGCAAAGCCAGAGAGAAATACTGATAGCCACGGAATGGGGTGGTGGTGAATACCTTGAGGGTAAAGGACATCCCCTAGGGAGCACAGTGGGCAAAGATGAGACGAAGGCCCGGGCAGGGCCGCCCCTCCCCCCCACCAGGACTTTCCTAATGCCCAGCCTGGACAAAGGGTCCTCCCCCACTGGTCTCCACAGACATCTTTTCTCACTGGTTTCCGTGGCTCCTCTCTGATTAGACCCACCCACCCTTTCCCAGCTCTTCCACTCTCCCACATGCCTTGTCTGGCCCAGTTTCTCTCCTCCCTCATGAACACTTCGACCTGGGTGATGGCTCGCTTTCTTGCTTGCTTTCTTGTTTATTGGTTTGTTGGTTTTTTGAGTCAGGGTCTCTGTTGCCCAGGTTGAAGTGCAGTGGCATGATCATGACAATCACCTCAGCATCCTGAGTAGCTGGGACTACAGATGCCTGGCTAACTTTTATTTTATTTTATTTTTTTGAGTTGGGGTCTCTCTCTATCACCCAGACTGGAGTGCAGTAGCATGATCAAAATAATCAAGCTCATGGTAGCCTTGACTTCTGGGCCCAGGTGATCCTTCCACCTCAGCATCCTGAGTAGCTTAGATTATAGGCGTGGGCCACCATGCCCGGCTAATTTTTTTTTTTTTTTGTACAGTTGAGGTTTTGCTATGTTGTCCAGGCTGGTTGCTGAAGATGGATCTCTTTCTTGATCCTTTGGTACTTCCCATAGCTCCATTGCCCGGCACATGCTTTCATGTGTCTTTTGTCTCCATTTGCATGGAGAATTCGGTGCCCAACATATGTTGGATGTAGACAGATTTTTAAAAAGTGATTGACAAAAAATTAGTTGGCTCAATTACTTGCTTATTTTGGAAATGACCAGACATCAGTATGACCAACTTTCTTGTTTGACCCAAATTAGCCCATGTGTTTGAGATAAAGCAGCAATCCAAAAATAGTAGTGGCAGTGTTATTTGACCACATGTGTAGATTTCCAAAGGGACTATATGAAAAGGGACAGCACTTACTGGGATACATATATATTAGTGACTAAAGTCATGGTGGACTTGATAGTCATACTGTTGTTCAGATTCTGGCCCTAGCACAATTTCCTTATAATTTAGGGCAAGCTACACAATCTTTCTAAGTCTCAGTCATTTTACTTGTCCCAGTGGCACCTATTTCATAGGTTTCTCAAGCAGATCAAGTGAGATAGTGCTTCACCCAGGGTCTGATGTGTAGTAAGGTCTTGAAAAATGTTAGATATCATTGTTATTATCATTAGTTTTAGCCCACAGAGTCTAACTTATTAGAGCTAAAAGGAAACACAGAAAATTCAGTCTGATGGCTTCATTCATACATGAGCAAATGGATACTCAAAGGTCAGGCCACAACTAGGCCTAGCTCAGATATAAAACAAGGCCTGTGTTCTTTCCTCACTGGCCAGGATTATTCCAGCATCTGTGTGACCGTTTATACCTGCACATGCCCACACAGTCACTTGTATTACAAGCAGTGAGGCAGAGCAAACTAGAGCTGCTTTAAAATTTTTCTAATTATCTGGTTCTGCTTTAAAACAAAAAAAAAGCAGGATTTATTGAGACGACAGAAAAGCTCCCACAGTGGGAGGGGACCTGAAGGAGTTTCCCTGGATCTGCTTTTTAAAATATTCTGAAGAAATAAAATATTTATATTGCAAAATCCAAGCTACCTTGGTCAAATAGGAAATTTTTAAAAACATTTAGGAAAAATATTCACATAGCAAAATTTATACTGGCTGTAGTCACAAAAATCATTGCTCATGATCCTAATTAATACCAATTCCTATGGAAATAATGAAAGCAAATATGTGAAGAGTAAGTTTAGAGTGGAAGTCATGGGGTTATTTTGTGCATGATCTTTTTTGTTTGTTGCTTTTGTTTCTTTTTCTTTTTCTTTTTCTTTTTTCACCACTCTGGGTCGCAGAAAAATACTTGTAATGAGAATGTCCACCTATAGGTGGCAAACTTGTACTGCTGGCATTCTGTCCTTGAGTGCCCTTGCAAATAAATGTCACTGGGAATGGAGATGAAAGTGAAATTTGAAGAAAGAAAACAAGAAACCTAAATGGTTCCAGAAATAGCATTCTCACACAAACTTAAAATGAAAAAAAAGCAAAAACCCGCATGATAATTTCACAAGATGCTTAGTCTGGTTCATCTGCAGCAATACCTCATGAGATTGCACCGAGTGCATTTATTCAGAGTACGGTTCAGAGTCCCTACATCACAGCACATCCTAGCTTAGAGTGGGAAAGACACATTCCTGCCTTGAGAACCCTGACAGCCTGGGGCCTTCCGCCTGCAAAACGCCTCCAGCAACAGTTCTCATGTGACATTGGCTGGTGTCCCTTTTGTGGAAACAGAAGTTCAGAGACACTGAGGAATGGCAGGCTGGAGCCCAGCTCTTTGGATTCTCAGTCCTGTCTGTCTGCCACTGTAGGCCACCCCAACATAAGGCAGAAAGTGACAAGTGATCCAGGATTTAGGGGTAGGACTAACATTACTTGGAGGTTGTCACTCACAAGAAAGCTCCAGTGGCTCTTTTGAACCTTTCTGAATAGGATGTCCTTAACTGCCCTGGACTCTGTCCCACATCCCAGCTAACACATACTCCACTCACTAACCATTGGGGGGGGTAGTCCCCAGAGTTTTCTGAGCCCTCTAAGGAAGGTAGTAGATAATTTAATTCATTAACAAGAAAAAAATCTATCTACTTTTTTTCTTTTTAAAATTTTTTTATTTTAAAGATGAGGATTACAATTCAGGGTTAGGTATACAAATGTCGATTATGCAGGTACCTTTGTTGATGAGATGTGCCCCTCCCTCCCCTAGCAGCTTCCCACTACTGCCAATCCCTTTCTTATAATATTGGTAAATGTTCAAGGTCCGCTTATGAGTGAGAACATATAGTACTCTGTTCTTTGTTTCTGTGATAGATCACTGAGCATGCTCAACTCTAAATCCATTCTTCTGTGAAGTCCATATGTTTGTCCTTTATGGCTGCATAATATTCCATTATGTACCACATTTTTTAAGATCCAGTACAGGTTTGATGAGCAGTATGGTCAGTTCTGTGTTTTTGCTATTGTGAATAGAGCTGCAACAAACATATGTGTGCAGGTATTTTTTTTTTTTGTAGAATGATTTGTGCTCCTTCAGGTATATTCCCAATAGGGGAACTACTGAGTCATATGAAAGGTCAATTTCTAGTTCTTTCAGAAATCACCACACTGTCTTCCAGAGAGGTTGCACTAGTTTGCATTCCCACCAGCAGTGTATAAGTGTTCCTTTTTCTCCGCCTCCTCGTCAACATCTGTTGTTATTTGTTTTATTAATGATGGCCATTCTTACTGGGGTTAGGTGGTATCTCAATGTGGTTTTGATTTGCATTTCTCTGATGATTAGTGAGACTGAGCACTTTTTCATGTGTCTGTTGGCTGTCCATATATCCTCTTTTGAGAAGTCTTTTACCCATTTTTTAATGGGGCTGTCTGTGTTTTTCCTTTTGGCATATTTGAGTTCCTTGTAGATACTAGATGTTAGACCTTTGTCAGATATACAGTTGGCAAATATTTTTTCCCATTCTGTGGGTTGTCTCCCTGCTCCCTTGATGGTTTCTTTTGCTTTGCAGAAGCTCGTAAGTTTGATGAGGTCCCACTTATCTTGTTTCTTATGGTATGGGCACTTAGGGTTCTGATCAGAAATTGATTGCCAGTTCCAATTTCCATAAGGGTGTCTACTGCATTTTCTAAGATTCTTATAGTTTGAGGTTTTACCTTTAGTCTTTGATCCATTTAGAGTTAATTTTTGTGTATGGTGATAGGTAGGGATCCTGTTCCAGTCTTCATGTGATCAGTCAGTTTCCCCAACACCATTTACTGAATAGATTCTCTTCTCCCCAGTGGTTGTTGTTGGAGGCTTTGTCAAAGATGAGTTGGCTGAGAAATTGAGGCTTTGCTTCCAGAGTCTCTATCCTGTTCCATTGGTCTATGTGCCTGTTCTTGTACCAATACAAGGCTGTTTTAATTACTGTAGCCTTATAGTAAAGTTTGAAGTCTGGAAGTGTGATACTTCCTGCTTTGTTTCTTTTGCTAAGGATTGTTTTGGCTATTCATGGTCATTTTTGTTTCCATATGAATTTCTGTAATGTCATTTCCAGGTCTAAGAAGAATGATGCTGGTAACTTAATGGATATTGCATTGACTCTGTAGATTGCCTTTGGTAGGATGGACAGCTTGACAATGTTGATTCTTCTTATCCAGGAACATGGAATATTTTTCCATTTGTTTGTCTTCTTGGATTTATTTGAGCAGTGTTTTGTAGTTCTCATTGTAAAGATCTTTCATGTCTCTGGTTAGGAAGATGCAGAGATATTTCTTTCTATGTGGCTATTGTGAATGGGATTGTGTTTTTAATTTGGGTCCATGCCTGCTTGTTGTTGGTGTATAGGAATGCAACTGTCTTTTGCACATTTATTTTGTGCCTTGAGACTGTGCCGAAGTCCTTTATCAGTGCAAACAGGTTTTTGACAGTTTCTCTTGAATTTTCTTTCTTTTTTTTATTAAACATATTTTTAATTTTAAAATTGTGTGGTACCATTAAGTGTTAGGTATACAAATATGCATTGTTCAGGCACCCTTGTTGATAAGGGGTGTCCCTCCATTTCCAGACAGATATTGACTACCATTAATCCCACCTCCCATCCCCTCCCTCCCCATGGTTTCCCGCCACTGTCAATCCTTTTCTTACAGTATTACAATAGATGTTCAAGGTCCACTTATGAGTGAGAACATGTGATACGCAGATCTTTGTTTCTGTGAGAGATCACTCAGTATTATAAACTCTAGTTCCATCCAGGTTGCTGTGAAATTCATGATTTTGTTCTTTTTTAATGCGGCATAGCATTCCATCGTGTATATGTACCACATTTTTAAAATCCAGTCCTCTTTTGATGGACAGCATGGTTGGTTCCAGGTTCTTGCTATTGTGAACAATGCTGCGATAAACATATGTGTGCAGGTATATTTTTTTATAGAGTGATTTGAGTTCTTCAGGGTATATTCCCAGTAGAGGGACTGTGAGGTCATATGGAAGGTCGATATTTAGAGCTTTTAGGAATCGCCACACTGCTTTCCACAGAGGTTGCACTAGTTTACACTCCCACCAACAGTGTAGAAGTGTTCCCTTTTCACCACATCCTCTCCAGCATCTGTTATTTTTTGAGTTATTGATAATGGCCATTCTGACCGGAGTTAGGTGGTATCTCAGTGTGGTTTTGATTTGCATCTCCTTAATGATTAGTGAGGTTGAACATTTCTTCATGTATCTGTTGGCTGCTCATATGTCTTCTTTTGAGAAGTGTTTGTTCATATCTTTTGTCCACTTTGTAAAGGGGTTGTTTATTTTTTTCTTTTCAGCACATCTGAGTTCCTTGTAGATCCAAGATGTTAGGCCTCTGTCAGACCTGGAGTTGGCAAATACTTTTTCCCAGTCTGTGGGCTGTCTCCCTGCTCTCTTGATGGTTTCTTTGGCTTTGCAGAAGCTGAATGAGGTCCCACTTGTCTATCTTGTCTCTTATGACCCATGCGTTCCGGGTTTTATTCAAGAATTGGATGCCAGTTCCAATTTTCATAAGGGTGTGTCCTGCATTTTCTAAGGTTCTTATGGTTTGAGGTTTTACATTTAGGTCTCTAATCCATTTAGAGTTAATTTTTGTGTATAGGGATAGATAGGGGTCTTGTTTGAATCTTCTGCATGTGGTCAGCCAGTTTTCCCAGCACCATTTACAGAATAGGTTCTCCTCTCCCCAGTGGTAGGTGGTGGAGGCTTTGTCAAAGATGAATTGGTTGAGTAATTGAGGTTTTGCTTCTGGAATCTCAATTACATTCCATTGGTCTATATGTCTGTTCCTGTACCAATACCAAGCTGTTTTGATTATTGTAGCTTTATAGTAAAATTTGAAGTCTGGTAGTGTGATACCTTCTGCTTTGTTTTTTGTTTGTTTGTTTGTTTGTTTTTGCTGAGGATTGTTCTGGCTATTCTTGGTCGTTTGTGTTTCCATATGAATTCTCTCTTGGATTTTCAAGGTATAGGATCATATCAGCAGCAAAGAGGGATACCTTGACTTTCTTTTTTCCTTTTTGAATATCCCTGATTTCCTTTTCTTGTCTAATTGCCCTAGCCAGGACTTCCAACACAATGCTGAACAATAGATGTGAGAGTGGGCAGCCTTGTGTTGTTCCAGTTTTCGGGGGAAATTTTTCCAGTTTCGGTCCATTTAGCAATATGTTAGCTGTGGGTTTATCATAGATGGCACTTACTATTTTGAGGTATCTTCCTTCTATACCTAGGTGTT
>NW_007253071.1:17338-23036 GCF_000164805.1 Carlito syrichta
CATACTTTCAATAGGATTGGTATCAGTTCCTCCTTGTATGTTTTGTAGAATTCTGCTGGAAAGTCATCTGGTCCAGGGCTTTTCTTTTTTTTTTTAGTTGACAGAGTCAACTTCCTGGGTTGTTATTGGTCTATTTAGTGTCTCAGTGTCTTCTTATTTCAACCTAGGGAGGTTGTGTGATGTCAGAAAGTCCTCCATTTCAATTAGGTTATCAAGTTTGTTTCCATATAGGTGTACATAGTAATCTCTGATATTCTTTTGTATTTCTTCAGGGTCAGTTGTGATTTGATCTTTTGTATTTCTGATTGTGTTTATTTGAGTTTTTTCTCTCTTTTTCTTGGTAATTCTGGCTAGGGGTCCATCAATCTTGTAATTCTTTCAAAGAACCAGTTTTTTTGTTTTGTTGATGTTTTCTATGATATTTTTGTCTTCTATGTCCCATATTTGGACTCTTATTTTGGTGATTTGGATTCTTCTGCTAAAGTTGAGGTTTTGGTGGTCTTCTCTTCCCAGCTCACTTAGGTGATTTGTTTGGCTCTCAACTTCTGATCCTTCCATTTTCTTGATGTGTGCTCGTAGAGATATAAATTCTCCTCTGAGAACTGCTTTCAAGGCACCCCAGAGGTTTTTGTAAGATGTTTCATTTTCATTTGTTTTCTGGAATCTTTTAATTTCTGCTTTGATTTCTGCATTGACCCAGTCATTGTTTAGCATCATGCTGTTTACTGTTCCATGTCTTTGTGGCTTTGATGGAAATTTTATTGTTATTGATATTTATTTTTATTCCACTGTCGTCTAAGAAGGTGCATGGCAGTATTTCAACCTTATGGAATATGTTTATGCTTGAGTTATGGCCAAGGATGTGGTCGATCTTGGAGTATGTTCCACGTGCTGATGAGTAGAATGTATATTCTGTGGTTGTTGGGTGGAATCATCTGTAGGTATCTATTAAGTCCATTTGGTCGAGTACCAAGTTTAGGTTTTGGATCTCCCTGTTGATATTTTGCCTTTATGATCTATCTAGGGCTGTTAGTGGGGTATTCAAGTTCCCTACTATTGTAGTGTTAGCGTCAATATCTTTTAGGTGTTTGTTTAGTAGTTGCTTTACAAATGTTGGTGCTCCTGTGTTGGGTGCATAGATGTTTAGCATGGATATTTCTTGTTGATGTGTTGAAATTTTTATCATTATGTAGTGTCCTTTTGTATCTTTTCAAATTTTTGATAAATTAAAGGTTATTTTGTCTGTTATTAAGATCACGACTCCTGCCTTCTTTTGTGATCCATTTGCCAGAAACTCATTTTCCAACCTTTAACTTTAAGTCTGTGTGTGTCCCTTGTGGCGAGTTGAGTTTCCTGGATGCAGAAAATAATTGGGTCATGGTTTCTTATCCAGTTTGCCATTCTGTGTCTTTTCAGTGGTGCCTTTAGTTCATTCACATTCAAGCTGATTATTAAAATATGATTCTTTATCCCTGTCATGAGATTCTTATAAAGTTTTTTCTTTGATCATTTTCTTTTGACTTTGGGGTTGATGTATGTGTGTGTTTTCAAGTTTCTTGTTGTGATGCATTCTCTATTGAGTCTGTGCTTTGCTGTTCAATTGGAAAGTGTGTGGGCATTCTTTTTTTTTTTTCTTTCCTTCTTCTGTGCTTAATACCTTTTTAAGTGTCTCCTGTAGTACTGATCTGGAAGCTGCATAATCTCTTAGGGATTGAATGTCTGGGAAGGATTTCAATTCTTCATCACTGATGAAACTGAGCTTGTGGGTAGGAGATTCTTGGTTGAAATTGTTTATCTCTGAGGACTTTTGAATATTGGACTCCAGTTCCTTCTTGCTTGTAGTGTTTCTGCTGATAGGTCTGCTGCTATTCTGATTGGTTTTCCCCAGCAGGAAGTCTGACTTTTCTCTCTTGCTGCCTTTAGGATTTGTTCTCTTGTGCCTGCTTTGTGTAGGTGAATTACTATGTGTCTAGTGGTTGGCCTTCTCATTTGAAGTCTTATGGGGCTTCTCTGTATCTCTTGTGTTTGGCTGGTCACATCTCTGATGAGATGAGGAAAGTTTTCGTGGATTACCTCCTGGAATACTTGCTCCAAGTTGTTTTCCATTTACTGTTCTTCTTCTGGGATACCAATCAGGCATGGGTTTGGCCTCTTGATATAATCGTATATCTCTTGTAGGCTTTGTTCTTTTTTCTGAGTCTTCTTTCTATGTTTTTTTCCAGATTGGGTTAATTCCATACTCTGGCCTTCAAGTTCTGAGAATCTTTCTTCAGCTAGATTAATTCTGCTTTCCATGCTTGTCATCTTGTTATTTATTTCCTGGGCTAAAAATTTTATTGCCAAAATCTCTGTTACAAGTTCTTTCAGTGCTGCATCTTGTCTTTCTTGAGTCTTATTCACTCTTTCCATTCATTCCCTAATCCCTGTTGCATTCTGGGGCCAGTCATTGGTGACTTCCATTGTTTGGGCCTAAGGGATGATTTTCCAGGAGTTTTCTCTTTGTTAAACTTGAAATTGCCTGTGGTTTTCCTTTGGCTTTTCCTCATTTGTGACAGATCTCTTATTTTTCTCTTTAGTTCTGTTATTCAGTGTCAGTGGAAGAGGCTTTCCCTTCTGATGTTTGCTCAGTCCTCTATTCTTCCCTGATCCAGACTCTGGATTTGTTCTATTTTGAAATAGGACTGTGGGTGGGAAGTTTTTCTCTCTTGTAGTTTTGAAAGTTTAATAAGGTAGGGATTGGGGAGCTAGGATTCAGAAACTACTTGCAAATTACAGTACCTATTGATTGTGGTATGTGTTCCCTGAGGCCCACCCCCCACCACCACTCTATATGACATTGCAATGGGTATGTGTGTGTACCCCCTGGGTCTGAGAGACAGTGACAGCATTGAGGAGCTCAGAGAAAAATAGAATGAAATAAGATGGACAATAATTTAAAAAAAGAAAGAACAAAAGAAAAAAAACACAGAACAAAGAAAGCAGAAACCAAAGCAAAAAAATAGTTGAACACACACAGACATAAATACACACCCCTAAACTAGAATAACAACAAAGTGAAACAAAACAAACAACAACAACAAAATCCCAAAAAACTAAACATACACACACACACACACACACACACACACACAAACACACACACACACACACACACATACACACACATACACACACACATCCAGCACAAAATGGAGAAGAAAAACAGAAAGACTGGTGGAGGAAGGAATTATAATTGAACCCTCACACATATTGACACACACCTTAAACTAAAAAATAAATAAATAAAATAAAAATAAACAGAATAACAAAGGAACAAAAACAAACCAACGACAACAGAAAAATTGAAAGATGAGCACTCAATCATTCACATACACACATAAACAGAAAACAACAAACAAAAGAAGAAACAGAAAAAGAAAAGAAAAAACGAAGAAGAAAGGGAGTAATGCAGATCAGACCCTTACATACACATTTATGCACCAAGGAAACATATTTTTAAAATACATGAACTAGCAAACAAACAGGCAAAAAATTAAAACTAAAAACCCTGCCCTCTTGTGGCCAGCTCTGTCATTGTTCCTCTAATCAGCTCTCTGCTGCTCTCTCCTCTTTCACTCTCTCACCAGTGTCTGGAGCAGGGAAGGAGGAGGGAGCGTGGAGGTGGGTGGTGCTGCAGTCTTCCCTTCCCACTCTCATCTGGTCAGGGAGATCTCCTCTGGTGGGGAGGTGTGGGATTGTCACTTCCCCAGGTACGCACTCCCCCGACTTGCCCCACCCAGGCCTACCCTGGAATGGAGTTTGCCTATTGCGACTGATGTTCAGACTCTGTCTGGGTTTGTCTCTCTCAGTCATGGCCCAGCCTTATGGGTCTGATGTTCAGAAGATTGCTGGGGAGGAGGGGGTCTGGGTCAACACCAGACTCACCACTGATCTCTCTGGAGTTCTTCCTCATCCTTTTCTGGCCATGCCCTCCCCCCCCCCACTGGATCAGGGTTGGGGTAAGGCGTCTGGGAGTCAGCACTGGTCAGGTCCCTCCGATGTTTGTGATTTCAGGATGTTTCCTCCGGGTCACGATCAACCCTTGAGCAGTTGATTCACCAGTCACAGAGATTGGGTCTGTTGTCCTGTGGTGAGCAAGTTGGGGCACTGTCCTGCCCCACCTTCAAGATGGTGGCAGGGTGCCTCTCTTGTCCGCTCTGGTGGGACTGTGCCTCTGGATTCCCTCCACAGTCCCTGCTGTCCGTGCCCGGCCAGGCGCTGAAGTGGTGAGGCAAAGCCTGGAGCCGGCAGTCTCTCCTGCTGCAGTGGCGAGGCAAAGCCCGGGGCAGTAGTCTCTCCCCACCACTTCTTCATAGGAAAATTTTTGTCCCTTAAAAAAGGTGGCACTTGGCTTCTGTGGCCAGGGAAGAGCCAGCGACCAAGCAGAGAAGCTGAAGCACCAGCTGTTGCACCAGAACCCTGGCCCCTTGCTCATGAGCTCCCATTTAGTCAGTCTCTCCCTGTATTTTCTTCCCAGGAAGGGTTTTGTTGATTAAAAAATAATAATAATGGCACTTGGCGTCTGCAACCCAGGAATTGCTAGGATTCAAACTGAAAAGTTGTGGACCAGTTGCGGCACCAGGAAAGCCCTGGTCACTAGCTCCCTAGCCCTCACTGAGTCAGCCACTCACACACCCACTTGCTCACCAGAACGTACATAAAATTTCCCATGCACTCACTCACACACACCGGGACTTGCATAGCCCAACTGGCTAGGTTGCCATCTTCCCAATTTCTTACTCTACTTTTTAAAACTGCTGGATATAATACTATCTTTTAAAAAGGTATTTAATTAAAACAGTATGACATGATTGTTTGAACTTCATATGTTCAAAAAGAGTAAAATGTCTCTTTTCACCCATTTCTTGCTCCTTTGAGGAGTTTCCTAAGTCTTGTTCCAGACCATCACCATGTATTTACATATGTTGACATGTATGTGTGCACAGAGACAATTTTCTTTACCTACTTTATATATTACTCTGTTTTATTCATTTAACAATGTGCTTTACCACAATTATGATCATAAAACAGGTAAATAAAACAAGGCAAGATGCTTTGTTCTTGCCAAACCTCTAATCTGGCAATTTATTAAACTATTAGATGACCAGGCTGACAAGTCACCTAATAGTGAAAAACGTGACTTATAGATCAAGGACTACAATTCCTAGAAGATGAGAGACCTAAATACATAAAAATTATCCACCACAATTATGGGGAAGAGGGATCAGAAGTTATCTGAGACCCTTTCCATCATGAACACTTATTTCATCCCACTTTAGTTTTAACTACTTTTAGAGAGTAGGAATATAACCCCAAATTCTCTTCAGATTTTATGTTTTGCCATTTCCATTTAATCACAGCTCAGCTTTCATAAAAAATATAAAACTGCAATTGAAGATCAAAATGTAATATTAAACTTTCTCCCTGCCAAGACAAAAAGAAACAATGGTTGTATAACTCCTATTTTCTAAATTTAAATATAAACTTAAATTTTTTATCATTCTAAAAAAATGTGCCTTAGAGATCTATTTTTCTTTTTCTTTTTTTTTTTTTTTTTTTTGAGTTGGAGTCTCTGTCTCCCAGACTGGGAGTGCAGTGTCCGCTCCCGGCCACCGCAGCCTCGACCTGCTGGGCTCCCGGCGATCCTTTCTGCCTCAGC
>NW_007253071.1:23056-35154 GCF_000164805.1 Carlito syrichta
GTCTCGCCAAGTTGCCCAGGCGGGTCTCAAACCCGCGGGCTCAGGCAATCCACTCACCTCAGCCTCCCAAAGGCGCAGGAGAGATCTTTAAGTAGGTCTTCAAGTCTTCCTCCTCCCTTTCCCTCTCATTCCACATTCAATTCATCAAAAACAGTTGGAAGGACCTTCAAACATGCCCCCAGTCCAGTCACTCCTCACCACCAGCACTGCTGTCACTGCCTTGCGGCCACCATCCCCCATTACCTGAATCCCTTCAGTGGGCTCCTTGCTTCCACGCTGGCCTCCTTCAAACTTCTCACAACACAGCAACCAGGGGGATCCTATTGCCACCAAGTCAGATCATTTCACTGTTCTGCTCAACATGCATTCTCACTTCCCTTGGTAAAATACTTATGATGGCCTCCAAGGTCCTATGAGACCTGCACCTCTTATGTATCCTCTCCTTCTCCACTCATTCCCAGACACTGGCTTTCTTGAAATTCCACGAACACTCCAGGCTTACCCCACCAAAGGACCTTTGCCATCCCCTTCTTCCTGATCTCCACCTGACTAACCCCTTCACCTCCTTCCAGTCAGCTCAAATTGTTCCTTTTCAGTAAAGCCCCCTGACATTCATATTCAACACAGAAGCCCCCCCCCCCGCCCCAGCACCCTGTATGTCTTGCTCTTCTTTTTCTTTTCCCACACACTTACAACCCTCTTACACCTGCTATGTAATTCACTTTTTAAAATTAGGTTCATTCTCTTACTCCTCCCATTTGAATGTAAGTATCGCATGAATAGAAATCTTTGCTGTTTTGTTCATTGGAAACTCCTGAGTGCCGAGAGCAGGATTTGTTGCAAGGTAGATGCTTAACACGCAGCTATTGAATTAGGATTGCCATTCCTCTCCCTGTTGCAAACAATTTCACAGAGCTATTGTTTTGACATCAAAACATTCCCTTGTGGATGATGTTGTCCACTGTTTTTTGGTTTTTTTAAAAATAAGTTTTAACAGGGAAAATGGGAAAATTAGACATCACCAAAATTAAAAACTTTTACTATGTAAAAGACCCTGTAAAGGGGATGAAAAGACAAACTACAGTTTGGGAGAAGATATTTTGCAAGTGATATATCAAAAGGTGTGTGTGTGTGTGTGTGTGTGTGTGTGTGTGTGTGTGTTGCATAAATAATCTAAAACTCAACGGTAAAAACAAAACAAAAACAAACAAAACCCTGCACAACAAATTCAATTAGAAAATGAACAGAAACATCACCAGACATTTTAATAATGAGGATATAGAAATGGCAAATAGGTCGGGCTTGATGGCTCAGCCTGTAATCCCAGCACTTTAAGAGGCCGAGGTGAATGAATTGCCCGAGCCTGGTGGGTTCGAGACCAGCCCGGACAACTTGGTGAGACCTCGTTTCTACAATAAATCAAAGATCAGCTGAGCATGGAAGCATGCATCTGTAGTTCCGGCTACTTGAAAGGCTGAGACAGAAGGTTCACCAGAACCCAGCAGGTTGATGCGGGGGTGGCTGTGAGCATGCCACTGCAATCCAGCCTGGGTGATGGAATGAGACTCCAACTCAAAAAAAAAAAAAAAAAGAAATGGCAAATAGGTATATGAGAAGATATCCAATATTATTCAGCATTAGGAAGATGCAAAGTTACACCACAATTATGTCAGGCCTCTCAGAATGGCTAAAAGTAAAACAAAATTGTGATGACCCCAAATGCTGGTGAAGATGTGGAGAGATTGTACATGGTAGAGAGGATGTAAAATGGTCGTCATGAAAATATTTTTACTTTATCTTTTAAAACTGCAAATGTACTTCCCACGCAACCCAGTAATTGCACTTTCAGGCTTCTGTCCCAGAGAAATGCACACTTACATTCATACAGAAACTTGTATACCAATGCTCACACGGCTTTATGCCTGATATGTAGAAACTGAAAACCACCCAAATGCCCTTCCATGGTGAATGGTCAAGCAACCTGTGGAATGTCAAGAACCATTGAGTGCTATTCAGCAGCAAAAAGGACTGAACTATTGCTACATGTAACGATGCGGGTGATAGAATGTAATAACTATGGATACATGTAACAACCTGGGTGAAACTCAAGGGATTTAGCCGACTGAAAACACCAATCTCAAGAAGCTATACTTTGTATGATTCTATTTCTATGACATTTTTGAAATAACAAAATTACCAAGATGGAAAACAGATGGTGCTGTTCTGTGTCTTAATCGTGGTGATGATACACTAAGCTACACATGTAGTGAAACTGCACAGGAGTATACACACACGCGCACGTGTGCGCGTGCATGCATTTGTTCGAGTGCACTTATAACTGGAGAAACCTGAATGCGCTCTGTGCATTGAACCAATGCCAGTTTCTCAGTATCTGTGTGTACTGTATTTATACAAGATGATAACACCGGGACAGGCTGAGTGAAAAGTGCATCGGACATTTCTTTGCAACTTCCTGTAAATCTGTAGTTATTCCAGAATAAAAAGTTAAGAAAAAAGTTTCAAGAAGAAACCAGACCAACTAGTAAAGCTCCTCTTCTTTCAGCCCAGAGATGCTTCTGCCCGCATTGATTTCAGTTGGGGTGTTTCCCCCCTTGGGTGACTCTTTATTTTCAACATACCTAAGCTTAACTTCTTTTTGCTTGGTCTTTTTTCACTATTCATGAGAAAGTCTGGAAATACTTAATTGAGCAAACATTATTCCTATGTGGGTCTAGGAAAGCTATTCACCTCTCTGTTCCCTTTGGAAACTTAGGGAAATGTCATCTGTCCCCTTTCTCACAAAAATGTGGAAGGATATTAATTCACAGAAGTTCCAATTAACTCCTTCCATGCTAAAATCATAGCACGAGTAAGAATTGAGATTAAACACCTCCCTCCACTGAGTCACGTGGAGGGTCACATGCTGGTTACTGAGTAGGCACTTCCAATATGCTGTCTCACGGGTTGGGTTTCAGCTCATTCTAAAAAGATGTGGAGGTCCTATAAATACACAGCATTGCTGACCATGGACTCAATTATAGCTAATGTTATAAAGCAGTATGAGTCTATGGTGGCTTTATACCCCTCCTCAAATTTCTTATTAGTCAAAGCAAGAGGAATTTTTTTAAAGTTACTTTTTAAAAAATGCACAAGCTAATTTTCTAATAAAGTTTTCAAGATAAACATATATGGTTATTTTTAAAGCATTTCCCCCCTGAATTTGGCCAATCGATGTGTAAACTATTTTGTACATGCTGATGTCAACATTTTTGTAAAACTTTCTCCTCAGCGCTTTCTATCTTCACATGTTCCTCTCTTTCTCTTTTTTTAGTTAAGGCAATATTCCTTTTTTTATTCTCCCACTTTATCTGGAATATGCCTTCACTAAACAAATTTGCTATGTCACTTCTATTCTTAAACTCCCTGGGAATAAAACGCTGCTTTCTAGTCACCATTAACCACTGAAACTCCTGTATGATGATTTATAGTGCATCATGATACACACTCCTTGACATGTGCCACACAGGCTTTGAACCAACAAGGAGGATAGTATCGGCAGGGCTGGCACTAGAACTTTTAGCACGTTTGTGCAAATTAGAAAAAGGCACTCTCTCTGGGTAGGACATAGGACTGAGCCAGGACTGAAGTTCAGTCATAATCTGCACAGGTGAGACACAACCTCTTCAATAAGACCCAGACACTGGAAGGAACTTAGGGACACAAACTCAGCTCATCTTCACCTTTGCACCCAACTCCATCACCGATTTGCAGTGTTTCCAAGAGCAATCACTTGACTCTTTTGTGACACAACTTTTTCTTGGATCATGTAAAGAATTACAGAATACTTAGACATGAGATTTTACAAACCTGTCCTGAACAAGTTTCTTTTTTATCATCACAACAGTGGGGCCAGTAGTCATTGGGAGACCAGCAGATCACTCAGCTCTAAGACAAAAATCAGACAATTGTGATTTCATTTAATAAGAAAGGCAATCACTGGTTTTTTTTTTTTGTCCTTGTTTAGTTTTCCTCCTCCAGTGCATTGATCGGTGACTTGAAACCCAACATCCATGACCTGCTTGTCAGGAGTCTGATGCATGCATTATCTTGAGCTGAATGAGATTACTTGACTCTCTCTATTTGCAGTAGAGTACACCTTCCAGATTTTCTACTCTATGTGATACTAGTTCTGAATATTTCTCATTCAGTGTTCATCTCTGTTAGCTAGTCTGAAAATTGGAACCAGAAACACTTAACACATCACTGGCCACATCACGGTTACAGGTGGCGCCACATTGCTGCTGCTGCTTATTCATGAAACTGAAGGTTAAGACTTTGTTTCTGAGATGTAAACTAGGGAAAACCCCACATAAAACACCAGCGTTGGGCAGAATATCAGACAGACAATTTTCTATTGAAATGCCAGTTATTAGGAGTCATGTGGAGTCAGGAGTTGCCATGGAATCCATTTGTTTCTCAACCAGCTCCTCCTGTTGCAATAGTTTCTCATTATCATTTCTTCCTTTTTGGGGGGGGAGTTTAGAGTGTGCCATCCGATATGAAACTGTGTTATAATTCCAATGCACTGAGGTCTTAAAATGAATAAGAAGTTTGCAATTTTAAGGAGAGTTAATGTAAAAATTTAACATCCATTTGTGCTGCATCTGGTTTGGAGTAAGACAATCGCATTGCCAACAAGGTTTCTTTTCTGTGATTATTCAAGGAGAAGACACGATGGCTTGTTGTACAACAGTTATCTTCACAAATGAGTTATCAGATCTCCAGGAGTGAAAATAAATATCAAAGCAAATCTAAGCTGAGACAGGCTGCACATTTGCAGGGCACTTGTTTTCCTCTGTTTTCTCCTACTTACCAATTTTATTTAGATTCTTAACCAGACCATTATGGCTTTTCCTTCTGTGAAACTGCTGCTAGAATGAATCTATATCCCCTTGTTTCCTACAAGTTATTTGTTCACATCATGAAAAGTGATTGGCTGGCATATGTTAATGCTTGAATTGTTTTTGTGGTAAAGTCTCCCATGTGTTTGTAGGTAAAATACTGAAACAGATTGATTATCAACTTGGGATAACTGAATTTCAAAACATACAGAATCCAGAAATTAACCGCTATTTAAACATATGTACAATATAATTGATTATAATTAGACATGAGATCTGTTGGATGAAGACATATTAGAATTATATTTGCATATTTATCTTATCGTGTATTTTGTATTTTAAAAATGTTAAATGTTTCATATGAGAAAAAAGTGCTGGTAGATGACTCCAGAACCTTGAACCTGTGTTTCTGATGGTCTCCACTTCCCACTGTGGACTAGTGAGAAGTTCAAGAAAGACTCATCTCCATTTAAAACTAGATTCCATTCTTCCTTCTTCCCAAAAAGACTTCATCCTACCTCATAGCCAAGAGGACCCCACCCTTAAATGATTTGGGGGGTTGTTAGTTCATGGGAGAGAATTTCAAATGACCCTCAGGCATATGGAAAAGGTGTTGAAATTTCCTAATTAAAAAAATTAAAAGTAGACTGATTTTTTTTCTTACCTATTAGATTGGAGAAAAGTTACTGTGATTCATTGCAAGTCTATGGGGAAATAGTCACCCACACACATTCCTGGTAAAAGTGTCAATTGATAACACTCTTATGGAGAGCAATTTGGCAATGTCTATCAGTACAAACTCCACTTTTCATCATGTGAATATGCTTGGATACAGGTAAATGACATGCATACCATGTTACTTGTTGCAGCATTACTTGTGACAGCAATATTAGGAAACACTTAAATGTCCTCTGTGGGTGACAGGTTAAATACATTATACTGGTATTTCCTTAAGATGGAATGCTATACAGATGTTTAGGAAAGAGAAGATGAGGACGTTTTCCAAATACTGTCATGGACAGTGAAAAAAAAATCAATGGGCAGAACAATGTGTAAAATATCAATTCTAATGTCTGTTTGAATATGCACAGAGAAATTTCAGAAGGATAAGAAGAAGCTAAGTAGGTGTACAGTAGCAGATATGAACTGGCGGCCCAAGAGTCATTTGCTTGGTTTGCATTGTGTCTTAAAATTGGATTTCATGTAATAATCTGGATTTCCAGGTAAGAAAAATAAGTGAAGAAGACCAGGTGTGAAGATAAGAAAAGGAGCTAGTAACCTAATCTGTCGGGATTTTCCACTCAGTTTTGGAGTGGGGAAATTCTGCCATGGGAGCACTGAGGAGCCAAACAGTTTCATACCAGAAATGAAACTGTGAATTATGGACGGAGATCCTTAGGCCAAGCCCCTCTCCTCCAGGTTTCTGAAAGAGGCTTACAAGCCACTACTGGGAAGAGACGTGACCAACACCCCATCCTTCTTGCGGTGCCCGGGAGCAGTGCTGATGGATCTGTCCCACACAACAAGCATAGAACCCAGGACCCAGGTCGCTTTAGGAACCCACAAAAAATGTTTTAATTTTCATTTCCTTTAGAATCAGAACAAAAAATAAATATAGAAAGAATGCATACATGATAATGAAATCAGTCTGAATTACATTCATCTCTATATCAATGCAACTGTAAAATATAATTTTTCTTAGGAAGGAAAGAGTCCATAAAAACATGATAAAATTGCCCAAGGGCCAAGAAAGTTAAAAACATGATAAAATTGCCCAAGGGCCAAGAAAGTTATAATGTCATAATGTGATCCTGCACAGGAGGGAGCATTTGTCGCTTGAGAGGAGGCCTAGACCTCAAGGCCAATGCACCCAGGTAGGGTCTCTGCCTCTAGTGACCGTTTCACTACACCACAACCAACACCACCCACATACACCTTGAACCCTTCCTGTATACACAGCCTTGAAATTTCAGGTAGCAGATTTAGGGCCAAAACAAGAACCAATGCTTGTCTGCTCTCTTTCTGATGTGTCTCACCCCTTTTTGACTGAAGCAAACTCTCTGGTCTTCTTCCCTGCTGCATAGCTGAGAATCCTAGAACCCCAGAATGTTCTGAGAGCACCCTGAGCACTTCACTGCTTTTCTGAGGCCAAACTCCCTAGAGAAGGGTGGTCTGGCTGGGGTCCCATCTTCTTTCCCTTATCTCAAGGCCATCCTCTTTCCTAAGGAGGAAAGAAAGCCATCTTCAGAGACCATCTCTATCACTCCTGGGCCTCAACTAGACAGCCATCTGTACCATTTCATGCTCTGTGCCCCAACATCCTACTATTGCAGTGCCACCCTTCAAATCTTACCCTTTCTTACAGATTTTTACGTGGCCAAAGGGGCTGAGAAAAAGCAGACAGATTCTTCAAGTGGGGTTCCCTTAACGGTTGCAGCGGCATAACCTGGGAACGCGTTAGAAATGCACCCCAGATAAACTCAGGGAGTGGGGTCCAGCAATCAATGTTTTAACTAGCCCCACAGGCGATGTCAACGCACACGCAAGCTTCAAGGTCACCGCGCTAGACCAAAAGCGCCCCGAATCTTCGAGGATCGTTTCCCACGTCCTGCTCCCAGAAGTGATGAGTCGAGGGTGGGACCCAGGAATGTGTCCCAGGTGCCCTCGGCACTTGGATCCGCGCAGAGGTACTTTTCCCGGGTCCTGGGGTGACAGCGAGGGCGAGAGCAGGCAGCAGCTGTTCGAGGCTTGGGGCCTAGAGACGCCACCCCTCAATCGGGCGGCGTGCCCATCTGGGTTGAGCTGCGACTACCACCGCGTCTCCAGGCCAGTCCGGGCCTGGCACTGCACAGTCGGAGGTGGCGCCCGAACCCGGGCTCTGGGCGCATCGGCACTTTTGGCATACTGAGGATCCGCTTCGAGGGTGGATCCCCTCACCCTCTTTAAGAAATGCCCTGGGAAAACTGGCTAACCACATACAGGAGATTTAAAAAAAAAAAAAAGCCTATTTCTGAGTCGGGGAGGGATTTCGGATTCCTACATCAGGGTGGGGCTCGAGGGCACATATTTAAAAACTGCTGTCTTCTCCTCCCCATTCAACCCACCCCTGGAGTGAGGCTGGGCCAAGTGTGGAAGCGAGTCATCTGTTTGCGGGTGAGAAGGATCCTCCCTCCACCCTTACCCACCCCGCCTAGGGCAAGCAGGGTGAGGCGCGCGTGGCATAGCTCCGGGGTACACTGGCGCCTCCGCGCTAGAAGGAAAGTTAGGGTTCAGAAAAAAGGGAGAAAGTCAGAAACCGGGTCCAAAGGCTCTCAGTGTCAGAGACCTGGGGTTACAGGGGTAGGCACACGCCCTCCGGATTCAACCCATGCTGACGCCCCTCACCCTCGTCCAGGCCCTGGACTTGTCGTGTCCCTCTGGCGCCCGCTCCCGCCCCCGCCCCCGCCTCGCGAGCAAAGGCCTGGGCGTGGCGGGTTTTAGGCTGTGCGCAGTTTGGCCTGAAATTCGGAAACCGGTTTAGGAAACAAAGTGTCTTTCAGCCCGAGTTGTAAACTAGGGTTCATCTCCAGCCTTAGAACACGTCGGCAGTGTTCCTGTATCCAGCTTTGCTGGATTATGTACGCACCCCGTCCCCAGCTCCATTGCTGAAAAGTGCGAAGAGAGCCCCACCCACCGCTCCCGCCCTCAGAAAGCACAGGAGCAGAGGCTCGCTCCAGTCACCTCTCTCTGTCTCTCTCTCTTCAAGCTTAAAATTTGCTGTTGCTAATACAGCAGCGCACAATTTAAGGAGCATTCTTATTTCTCAGCGACGATTGCTTATATATTATACCGTGGTTTCAAAATCTGAGTGGAAAATATCCGGAATATTTACAGAAATTATATAAAATTTTTACTTGTATTTGTTACTCTCATTTTCCAAGTTGGTGCATTTTCTTTCTTTCTTTGTTCGTTTCCCAGTGTGTAACCGCTGACGCTAATTTTGGGGATAGTTCAAGGGTCAATTTAGGCAGATGCCTGAAAAGCAGTACCTTAGGAAAGTTCCCCCCCCATAAAATATCTAACACTTTTCAAAATGTCCTAATCAGACAAGGAATATTTACCGTAATTTCTAAAATATTTAGTATGACCATATTTTTTGGAGGCAGTTATCCTCTGTTTTCTAGTAGGTTTACCTCTCGTGGGCAGAGTTGCAAGGAGTGTCCCTGTTTCTGCCTCAACATCATAACGACTTCACAGAGATGTAAACGTCTAAAATGTGATAATAAAATGGGTTTAGGACAGGACTACATTAACTCGCATACATGGAAGTAGAAAATGTCAATATTCCCTAAGCCATTAGTATTTCCCTGGATAAATTGTCCTTTTTAGTGGTAGAGAGTGAACATCTGGAGATAACACGGACATGTTTGAGTGACCATCTTCAGATTTTGAATCCTGATGATAAATAAGTCATCCTGACCCTGGCGGTTGAGCAAAATCTGTGTCTGTGTGCTTTGCACAACTGTGCATATGTGATGTGCGCGCAGGTGAAAGCGTGCGTGTGCGACCCTGGCAGTCTGTATCAAAGGGGTGGAGGGGAGAATCACTCTAGTGTGGATGAGGCGGTCAAACAGCCGGGAGCAGAGAGACGTCATCGAAGGCAGGCTGGAGGTCTGCGCCGGGGCAGGGGTCCGCGCCACAAACGCTCGCGTGTCGGAGCCGCGGCTGGGAAAGCCGGCTCAGCGGTTTGCGGCAGAATTCCACGAGGCACTCACTCTTTCTCTCCCCCTTTCTTGGCTCCCCTCCTCCAGTCTGCGTTTCGCCTTTTGCCAGGAAAGGTCATGCGGCCCTCGGATGCTCCCCCCTCTTCTCCCGGCACACGCGGGGCTTGGCACGCATAGGCGCGTGAGTTCCCAAGTCCGCCGCGCGCTTGCCGGGACCGCGGGGCTACCGGCGGGGGCGCCTACACGTCGAGGCGTCCCAGCCGAGCGCAGGCTCCATGCGGGCAGCATCCTGGTTCACCCCAGAGGGTGGAGGGATCTCTCGGGAGAACAACGTCTCCATCACTCCAGGCTGTTTGCCAACCTTGCTGGGGAAGGAGGGAGATGGTTGTTGACGGACGGACACGGGGTTTCTCCCGCCATAGGATCGCGTCCCGGGAGTCCGAGGGCCACAGGGCGACGGCTCCAGGCCCCGGCGCGAGCAGGCGGCGTACTAGACGTTATAAGGACTCTTTGGTGGTGTTGGGTCGCGGGTGCCCTTCCCTTTCCTTTCTGGGGCCTTTCGCCTTATGCTGGGTCAGAGGAGGGTAGACAAATACTAATCAGTTTCGGAGCCTCAAGAAATTCATTTAACGCGCCCCATGCTGGAGGCGAACCAGAACACGTGGGAGGCACCTGAGGTTCCGGTTCACGGTTCGCGCCTCGGGCGAGCCGCGGGCGCGTGAGGGGCGGGCAGGCGGGGTCGCCGCCAGGTTGCGAAGCCGGGTTCCCGCGCCCGGGCGGGGAAGGGAAGGAGCTGCGTTCCGGCTCCAACCCAGGTTCAAAGATCAGAAAAACAGGTGCTACGTCGTCATGCTAATTCAGTCTCTCGGTAAACGCGGCTCAGACAGTTGTGTGCCGAGGACTTAGCAAGAGGCCGTCACCTCATGGTCGCGCATTCACTTTGTTTATTAAACGATGTCTGCTCGGTTCATTGACAACCGAGCTTCCTTGGGACGCTGGAACGGCCCGCCCAGCCGCCACCTCCCACCCCCAGTGGCATCGGCCTTGAGCACGAAGACTTCCAGGCTCCTTCTGCCCATCTTGCCTCTGAAGGCAAAACACCGCCTTTCTTTTGCTCGAAACGCGCCCTGTTTGAGAAGCCCAGCACTGTCCGGCCCCCCAGAAAGTCCTTGCTGTGGACATAGGTTTTTAGGTCCCACTTCCACACCTGCATGTTGTTGGAAACAGACGCGGTTCACAGCAACCGCAGACTTGTATTCAATCCTCTCCAGAACGCAGCCGGAATAGAAAACCGCTTCTTAACCCCAAAGTGTCATTGCTTCGCCGGAGCGACATCCTACCCCTGAGAACCGGCCAGGCTGGCGGGAAGAGAAGGGTCGCGCAAGATGCTTTCCCGTCTCCACACGCGCCCTCCCACCCCCGTCTTCACATGGAGTAGCTGACCTGACCTCATCTGATCTTTCTGGAGTCTTGTGTATACGTGAGCCACAGGGCACCTCTGTCTTCCCTCCTACCTCCTGCTAAAAGTGCATGATTTGGTGGCCGGAAGCCGCCTGGAACCTGGTCTCTAAGTGGCCGCAGCCACTGGCGAAATGACTCCTCCTTCTAGATTAGAGCCCATTCGCTGGGTCCCCGTTTTGAAAAATCTACAACCTGTCTACGCCTTTCTCGTCTCCTTTCTTTCTATCCAAACGTTCACCTCCTCTTGCCAGGTGTTGCCCAGATGTGTCAAGACCACCACAAAGCTCCGGCTGTCATTCTACGGAGCTGACTGCCACGGGGTGGCAAGGAGATGTCTGTGTCTTTGAACAATCGCCCTCAAAGTGACTCCGAATATCAGCAGAACGGCCCACCCCCTCTCTTCGCAGTCTTTATTTTCTCGGTGGCAATGACCCCCCCCCCCAGCGAGAGGGCGAGCGCCCCGTCCCTGGCGACTTTCATGGCCGATGAAATCCGCGCGGGGAATCGCGTCTGGGAGGGGAGAGGTTCGTGGGCACCAGTGACTGTCTGTGGGGCAGCTCAACTTTTGTTCTCGTTGCTGTCTGCTGTCCTTTTTTCAGACGACAGAGAGGGCGTTTCGAATGAGGGGGTTTCTGAGATCTATGACTGCTCCGCGCTGGCGGTGAGCGTGTGTGTCGATCGCTCCCGTCGGGGAACCACGCACGTCGCAAGTTCGCGCCCCGGCCGCCTCCTTTCTGCAGGAACACGATTCACGCTGGACGTTTGTCTTCTGAAACAAAACGCAGCAGAAAGTTGACTGGCATCTAAGCTCACGGACTGCGGCGAGCCCTCTGCACGCCCTCCCCCCACTCGCTCCCGGCCCGGAACGGCAGCCCAGAGTCCTCCCGCGGGCCCCCGCAGGGGAGCGCCCCCGGCAGACCTTCCCGCCGCGACCCAGCCAGGCCCCGGCCCGCCCCGCTTCGGAAAAGGCGCCCCTCTCCGGGGCTGGAGGCACGGCAGGTGTTGCGCCGCCTTCCCCGGGCCAGGGGCTGGG
>NW_007253071.1:35938-99332 GCF_000164805.1 Carlito syrichta
CTCTGCGCCTCTCTGCTGGTGGGAAGCGGGGAGGCCGGCGGAGGGTCTTAGGCGGCCGGCAGGCGAGGCGTGCGTGCACTTAAGAGATGGGCGCCTCCGCACCCTCCGCCGCCCGCGGGGACTGAAGGTAGGTGGAGCCCCAGGAGCCCCGCGCCGGCCCGGCGGCGCCCGCAGCTCCGCGGCGCGGGGGAGAGGCCGGGGCGCCTCCCACCTCGGCGCCCGCGGGGGGCTGTCGCGAGTGTGCCACCTGTTAACCTGGCGCTGCCGCGTCCCGCGCGGGGGGCCGCCCCTGCCGGGCTGCGAGGGCGCCGGCTCGCTGGGGAGTCCCGAGGGACTTGATGTGTGCGCGCCACTTTTTGAGGAATCCCTCCGACTCGAGGCCCGAGCGGGAGAGGCGGCCGAGCTCCAGATCCGCCGAGGTCGGGGGCGGAAGGGCTCAGCGCCTGGAGGGATTCTGGTTTGCGGAAACCTGATTTCCGCGGGACGTGCGCCCGGTCCGGGCGCTGGCGCGGGGACCGGCGGCCGAAGGTCTCCGGAGGGTCTTCACAGATAGGCGCTTTATCGTCTGGGCGACTTTCCCAGGGGGCTGGAGAATGTGGCGGGCACGGGTGAGGGAATGCGAGCGTTGTTTGCCGGGCGGTGGGTCTCGTTGCTGATGCCTCCGTATCTTAGGGGGGGAGAAAAACAACCCCCCAAACACTAACACAAAGCCACGGAGCCTGGCGAGGAACGCTGGGGCGCGCCAAGGGCCCCTCGGCGGTCCTCTGGAGTTGGGACGAGGGTGTGAGGGGCAGTGGAGCCGCAAATCTCTGACGCTCTGGTGCTGTTGTCTTCACAGTGGCCTGAAAGGGTCGTCCGGGATTCCAGTTCTTCCCGAAGGGGCTCGAAGCCACCTCAAATGCCGCGAGACTCAAGAGCAGGCGTCGGGAATGATTATGTCGATTTTCCGAGGACCAGGGTTCGCAGAGCGGAATAGAAGGAAAGGCTGGCTCCTCGGGGGTCCCGCCGGCGTTTGATACCCGGAGGCCTCCAGAATTGCCCGCATAGCCGTGGATCCCGCAGCTTTTCCCTACTGGCATCCCGCATTGTCCAGGAAAAATATTTTGTGTTCACCCAGCTGGTCTTTTATTGCCACCCATACACACGCTTCCTGGCGCAAAGACTCTTCGTTCAGAGTATGCTTCATGTTTTATTTTGTTTTGTTTTATTTTTCGCCAAATATGATCTCTAGTTGAAAGTTTGGTTTTGGTTTTGGATGAATCTGCGAAGCTTACGTGGTAAGGAGAAAGGGCGAACGAGACACGATGAAAGAAAAGTCCAAAAATGCTGCCCGGACTAGGAGGGAGAAGGAAAACAGTGAATTTTATGAACTGGCTAAATTACTGCCTTTGCCCTCGGCTATCACCTCGCAGCTGGACAAAGCATCCATAATCAGACTCACGACCAGCTATCTCAAAATGAGAGTGGTGTTCCCAGAAGGTGAGTGACTTGGCCCAGATGGAATTTCAGAGGCAGAAGGGGTCGGGATTTTCCAGGCGAGGAGTCTACCCCAGTGATAAGTACACACATATTCACACATAGGCACTCCCTGAGAAGGGAAGTTTAGCCCCCCAGCTGCTTGACTGAGGTCCTCGCTGAACTCGGGATTTCTGTGGTCTTTGCTAGGCTGCCACTACGTCCCCATTTACACTTTCTCTTCAGTCCATCAGATGTATTTGGCTGGGAAGCTGCCCAGCAGTCCCTTTGTCAACACTTCAGATAGTGGGCTCAATTGAAAGTACAACTAATCCAAACACGACTTTCTTTTTTATTCCTCTGGTTAGAATTGTATCCCGTAGAAAGCAGGAACACTGCCAGATTCTGTATTTTTGCTAAGTATCGACAGACCCATGTGCGGGGAGCTCACTAAGCCAGGCAATAATTTCTCTAGCTCTGCAAATGAGAAGTTGGCAAATTCGTGAACAGATATGTTGCGAATGCATTCAGTCTCTTGGCTGCTGGGAGCACCTTTATTCTGAGTTTTCAAATAACTCACAGATTCGGAAACTAATTCTGGAGCTCAATGATTTTGCAACTCTGGGCTTGATATGATCTGTAGGGGATAACAGGCTGCTCCCCAAATACACAAGATCGAATTAAGATGACTAGCCCACTTAGAAAATGCCTGCTGGGTGGTAGGTTGACAAGCAGATTCAGGGTAAAATGTCTTATAAGGATGAGAAGTCAGAATAGCTGTGCTGTCGACATGATTTAAAACTTGCATTTAGACGATCAAGATTCACTGCACAGGGCAGGCTTTACAGAACACTGTCCGCTGTAAAAACCATTTATATTCCTTAGAAAAAGGTCACTTCTCTTTTCCACTTGCCCACCTTCTTCTTTGCTTGTATTTAAATAATATAAACACATTTAAATATATATTTTAGATCAATCTTCACTGGGGGAGGAGAATTGGGAAGTGTAAAAGAGGTATTTTTACATAAACAAACAAACAAAAAAATGCAAGAGAAAGAACTCTGTTTATTTACAAATGAGAACTTTTTATTTGATCCCTAGAGGTTTCTGTGGTTGTTGATTTTAGAAGTTTGGGGGTTTTTTTTGTTTTAAGAGCATAGAAGAGGAGGAAGTCGTCATTATTGGGTTTGGAGTTTCACTTTGCTTGATCTTGACATAAAAGTTATTGTCCGAGTCAAAAGCTTGCAGGGCATGCTCCAAATTAGTCAAGGACCCTGAAGGAAAACTTTCACATTACGGTTCAGTTCTGCCCTCGAACTGCAAGTCATGTTATAGTCATTCCCTCTTAAAACAGTTCCTTGAAAAATCCCCATCTGACCCTGGAAAGCACGGGAAAAGAGGTACCAAAGCCTAAGGTTCCTAAAAAGTTTACCTAATTAAAAAAAAAGAAGAGGCGGACGAGGGACTTTATATATACTAAAAACCACATTCCCGGTTCAAACAGCGCTGAGAATCGCTGCTGGGAAAATTACCACTATGGCACACCGACTCTGATTTTAAAAAGATACCTCTTGTCTTTGATACTGTCAGCGCCTACTTGATAAAAATAAAGCGATTGCGGACTCCGCCGGCCGCGTTATTCCTAACAGGATTATTAGCAGTGATTTGTCAGCTCCTGCGGCCTCAGTGGGCTCCCTTTCTGCGTGAGCTCTAGCCGGTCTCGTCAATTATCGGTGCCGATGTCGCTCGCTGTTTGATCAGAAGCAGCATATGGTGCTGCTGGTGGGGCTGCGAGGAGTCGCGGGAGGAGGAGAATAGTGGACCGGCGGGCCGGGGCGGGCCCCGGGCGGGACGGAGGGCCCGGGAGTCGACTGGCCCGAGACGCCGGGTCCGCTGGGTGCAGACCTGAGCTGGCATGGCTGCGGGGCTATGGGCTGCTTTATGCTGTTGTGTGGGGTATTTTTTGGCTTGTTTTATTTTTTCAAAGAGCAAGCTTTTTGTTTAATTCGTTTAATGAGGTGCAAACGCTACAAATTATACACCGCGTTATAAATAAATAGGAAGAACAGAAAAGCAACTCTCCTAGCCAACTTCTCGTTATTTTGAAGAGAGCGCGGATGGAGAGCCCGCTGGAGTCCCCTTGGTGGCCAGGCCGGTCCCCTCTGGCTACTTTCTCAGCGACAGTGCTTTCCGCAGAGGCCCCCACACCTTCCTCCCAAGCCCCCGGCCCCTCCCTCCTCTTCCTTCTGCTGTGAGTGAGTGTGTCTATGGGGAGGAGGGGTGGACGATGTGTGAACTCTGGACACATCATTTATTTCTCCAGCTACTGTTGCGCTCATAATTCACCCGCAGCCCCTACCCAGTGAGCAAGTCAGGGTCCTCCAACGGCTGACTCCTGGGGATGAGGTTTTAATTTGAGGGTGGATGAGCTTCAAAAACCTGAAACCCAAACACAGACCTGTAGAATATTAAAGTACAACAAACAAAAACAAAAACACAACACCTTTCCAAGGGATGACATAGTCACAAGCCGCAGAACCAGGCACAACCTGCAGGGGGTGCCAAATTTGGGTTCAGCATTGAAAGCAGAGGCTGGACATTGGGGTCCACAGCAGTGGGGGAAACTGAGCACTTGATTTGGGTGTAACTTTTTAAGTGATAATCAGTGGAATTCGTTTGAAGATAAAATTCATCTTTACCTTCTGCCTTGAAGCCATCCTAGCACACAGTGTGTCCTCAATAAGATGTTTTTTAAGGCTGGGATAAAGATAGTTATTTCATCATGAAAAACATCTTATCACAGGTAACATATGAACTTTGCAAGGCATATAATCTAAAATCACTATTAATCTGATAACATAGTTATAGGCATAACAATACTGTAAAACTTCACTGTTTTGCTCATATCAAATTTCATCTACAATACCCTGTAATATCAAAAGGCTATAAGTTAAATGAACAAACAAATATCCTTGTGTGATTATACTCACGAAAAGAAAGTGCCGGTCATTTCCCTCCTCCTTCATTTGTTGAGTACATTTTTTTCTCCCGGGGTCTAGTAGCTTCCTTGTCTAGGGGCAAGAATCAGCTTTTATTTACCCAAATAGATAAAACTGAACTGTTGAGGTGAAGGGGGTGGGGAGAGACAGGAATATGGTTACCCAAAATAATTAAGAATAGCGCATTAGGTTGGAGGTCTCATGGGGAAAAGAACTCAGGGAAGATTACTATGAAATCATTACAACTTTCTGTCTCCCAATTGGTCACATATTCTATTCTAAAATAGCCTTGAAAAGAATAAAAAAATGAAACATAGCGATGTATCCATTTTTGGTGTTACAAAAGACAGAATGACAGAATTGAGAGAAAGAGAGAGAGAGGGGCAGATGGCATGACTTTGTGTGCAAAATAGGGTAAATTCAACTAAAAAGAAATATATATTTATTATCCAGCTATCATGCAATCTTGGCTGGGTGCGGTGGCTGGCAGAATAAACTTTGAAAGGATCAGACATGTTTTCAGATCTATAGCTATTCAGAATCTTGGTAACATCACTATCGTTTCACGGTGAAGGTGTCTTGGGAAAATGAAAATAATCACAGAATTGAAATTAGTAACTGCTCAGGAAAGAGAATCTCTATAAAGGACAAGGATGATTAAACAAACCTCCACAGACCGTTTCTATAACATTCACCTCAAGATTGAAATCCTTAATGGCGTTATTTTTTTTTTTTTTTTTGAGGCCGAGAACTGAAAGAGAAAAAGAGGCCCCATTTCCCACGTGGACTGGTGATTTAAGGCTGTTTTTCTTGCTTCTTGGGAAATGATTGAGCATTAGGTTTCCGTGTTTATTTTCTTGCAGAAGTTTTTCTCATTTAAAGGCCTTTAAGCACAGTTTACGCTCCATGCTGGTTTTCTCTGTTTAATGCCAGTTTTGATGTGGACTTAAAATGCGGAGTGCAGAACTAAACTCCGTGCAGAGCATTTGCAAGGCAGATTTATGTGCTAGAAATGGTAGATCAGATCAACGTAAAAGAACACTTTTGTTCTTCAAAGAGAGGAATCATTAATACAAACAATAACACACAACAACAGGAATTCGAACCTACCCACCTGAAGCTAAAACCGGGCTAAATTTCTAGAGGACAAAACTGACTTCTAAGGGAGTTGTCTTCCTTTCTGAAGACTCTTGTCCACTTCGAGCTTTTACAAACACAAATGTGGACACAGAAGGCGAGCTCACGGATGATTCTTGACATGTTTCTCGGTGGGGCCAGGTATTTCTCAAGAAAACGAAATTTGGACCCGGCTAACACCTGATGATTGTAGTGGGCCACCCACTGCCGGGCCTCTGGTCCGGAGAATGTTAAATTTTGGGTGGAGGAGGAGGAACCCCCAAATTTAGAAGGAGTCCCGCTACTCTGGAAGTGCTAAGACCATCCACAGCCAGCAAACTTTGTGCAGGCAGCCCCACCGAGTGGGAGTGGGCGGCTCCTGCGCGTTGTCGCTCGGCCGCGGTGGCTGGGGCGACTAGGGGACAGTTCCCGTGTCGAGGCCCCCGCCCGGCGACTCCCTCAGCGCCTGAAGCACGCGGCCAGCCCGGCACGCGCGGCGTGTCCCATCCTCTGTCCGCGGCGACCGCAGCCCAGGGCCCAACTCGCGTCCTCTGCACAGTCCCCTCGCTTCTCAGGCCGGGCCGGGTCTCTGCCGTCCTCTCCCAGGATCAGAGGCCGCAGGCCGTCCCGGCCACCGCCCCCCGAGGACGGGCAGTCGTCTCAACCGTGAACCAAGAGCTGGTTCGATCGCCGCGCCGGGGTCCCGGCGCCTGGCAGAACCGAAGGAGATTCGCCTGCGTCCCCGGGCTCGGCCTAAGGAGATGGCAGCGCCCAGGCCCGGCCATGTTCGAGGCCCGGGGTCCTGGGAGACATCGCTCGTTGCTTTTCAGCCACCAAGTAGGACACTTTTGTCAACCCCGCATGCATTTTCGGGCCTAGGTTTAGCGCGGACCTGGCCACACCCGGCTGTCCCCTGGTTTCTGCAGTCTCCGTCCTTTCGCGGGAGACTCCGGCGCGGCCAGACAGCAAGCTCGGTCCCGACCCGAAGCCTGAACCCGGGGGCCGGAGCTCAACGAGGGGACGGGGGGGGGGGGGGAAGGGGGAGGACGGCGCTGTGACTTTCGGCATCCACCCCGGATTTACACTAACACTAGTGGATTCCCCGGCGCGGCCGCGGTGGCACCGGTCCCCGAGCGGCAGGCAGGAGGACAGGACACCCGCGGCCGAGGGCGGCGCTCTGGGGGTCCGACTGCAGTGTAGACCGAGTTACGGGCCGGCGCGCTCCCTGACGCCCCCGGGAGCTCAGCAACACCCGCCGGGAGGCCGGGGATGGCCCTAGCACTGGGGTGGAGGCGGGAGCACCCCGGCGCTGGAAGCGGTCTCCTGCCGGGACTGCTTCAGGAGCTTGGTGCCGGCTGGGAACACCCATTCTCTGTCCCTGTTTTCTGCGGAGAGCCCAGCCGCGGAGGCGCCGGGAGGCCGACCACGAAGGCTGCTGGGTGCCTAAACCCCGGGCAAGGCGTGGACAGTGAGCCTGTGGCGAGGATGCGCAGGCTCGGCAGGATGCGTGAGATTTGGAGTTTTCAGGAGGACTCCCTCCAGGCCAGGCTCCCTCACACCCTCCGCTCCGCTCGAGGACCCGGAGTGAGGAGTTTGGCCTCGGAGGGCGGCCCCCGCCTCAGTCCCCAAGTTGAGGTCAGTCCTAGAACGGCTCTTTCGCCCCCACCCCCACTGCCTAGACGGAATATCGCAATCCGTCCGGAAGATGCAGGTTCCCGGGAAAGACTACACGGGGAACACGTTTCTGTTGAGATGTAGTGTTTATTTATTAAAAGAAGGAAGGGAAAAACAAAAAAAAAAGAGGAACAGTAGAACAAGCTCGTCTCTTCCTCCTCTTCCTGTCTGAGTGAAGGCGGAGCTGATGCCAGGTCTGTAATCTGTATTTTGTCAAGGGCATGAAATTCATTCCGAAGGAAAAGCTCGGATCAATTTATTTTTGCTGCTTGCAATAACACAGCTGGATGATGCTTTGAGCTCGCGCTAGACGGGGGCTCATCACTCATTCGCGGGGAACGGGCCTAAATGGTGCCTGTGGGATTAGGTCAATTTTAGTGGATCTACTTCGCCTCATTTGGTTACTAATTGGTTTCTTGTTTTATAAATCGAAATCTCATTTTCAGGAAATTACAAAACCCGCGCAGTCAGTCCATTGAGGTAATCCTTGGGTCAGGGGGTATTTAAATGGAAATGGCTCCGCCGCGCACCCAGGGTAAAGCCACAGTGAAACTTGCCCGGGTTTTCACACGAAATGTGAGCTAGCCCTTTAGAACCATAATAGACACATCCCTTCTAATGCTACTTATGTAAATATGATAAACCAGACTTTAAGGGAAAAGGGGGAGGAGGACCTGGGAGAAGCAAAATTTATCTGCTAGGGTTAATGTGGCATATCTTGGAAATCTTCCAAAATAGATTATGTTTTCCTTTGTCTTCGGCCACTTTAGCCGAGGAAAATCCTTTTGTCTAAAACCCGATTTAGTTATCGCCCCCCTCACAGGGCTCCTTTTCTCTTTTGCAAAACCCCGTTCCCTCGGCCTCACCGAATTACAAGAGAATCTTTAGATCTTGTTCCCACTGTAATCCCGCCGCAAAGGGAGCTGGTTTCCTCCTCATTTTAAACAGACAATCAAAGGATTTGCGAATTTTCTGCGGTAGGTCAAGTGCAGAAACGAAATCTCGGCTCACCCCCCACCCCCTCACCGACTGAAATGGGGTGTGCCAGAGCGCGTCCCGGTGGCAGGAGGCGAGGGGTCCAGGGGGAGGGGTCTCCAGCCCCCTCTCGGGGCACTCGAGGGGGGGGGCCTGGCTGGGACTTGGGGAGGTGCCTTCAGCACCCCAAAGGGTCAGCTCAGCCTTGGTATTACTATAGATCGGGAAATCCCTACAGGTAGCCGAGGGCGGCCGGTCCCTTATGAAACATTAACCCACGCCCGGCCGTGTGACCAGGATCTCGAAGGGGGGGACAGAAAGAGAAGGCAACGCTCCGTGAAAGCGACAGGTCCCCTAAAGAGTGGCGGGGGTGGCGCAGGAGAGGGCGAGGGAGGCCCCGTTAACCTGTGCCGGGACGGGCTGTTTATTAACCTGTGGGGACGTCTGATTTTCCCTCATAGGCGCATACTAATGAGGCCACAACCCGAAACGACAAGCGGCCGGGGCTGGCGCCGGGATTCCGAACCAGGATGGAATCCCCAGAGCCCAGCCCCGGGGATTGTCAGACCAGTCGGGTCGGAAGGCCTTTCCGGGGCGTCACCCCGCCGCTCTGGGACACCCTCAAATTTTTAGATAGAAGACGTTGGTTGGCCCCAAGCGCAGGCTTCGCTGGGACCCTGCCTTCAGTCACCAGCAGCCTCCGCCCGGGCGCCTCGCCCTTGGTCCGCGACGCTTTGGGGCGCCAGGCCGCTGCAGGCCCAAGGCCAAGGGCCGGCGCTGCCAGTGTCCTCTGCTTTCCCTGCGGAGTCCTTTCCCCGGTCCCTTTTCGGCCTCCGCAGCCAACCCCTACAGCTTCTCCTTCCGGGTGGGTATGTCTGATCTGCGAGGGAGGAAAAAATAAAATAAAAATAAAACAATAAAAAAGGAAAGGAAAGGAAAGAAAGGAACCTGTCGGGCCAGAAACCCCGGAGGACAAGTTGGCTGAGACAGGAGGAGTGAAGGGGTGTGCACAGGTGGCTGTGGCCGGGCCCTCCCATTCCGGTCCAGGAGGGACACAAGGACCAGGCGGCGGGAGTCCCTTGGGAAGGGAGGCCGGGGCGGGCTGGAGTCAGGAGGAGGTGACCCGCAGCGACAGAGGCAGCGGAGTCCCGCGTGCGGGCGGGAGCCTCCGTGTTTGCAGAGTGGTGGGGAAATCGTTAGATTTATTTAGATGTGCAAACACCCAGAAAGACCCAATTTGAGCTTAAGGGGCGCCCACGGTTCCTCGTTGCCAGGGTTTTGATCGCTTGCTTAGGAAACAGCTCCTGGCCAACACCTTTAAAAAGTCCAACTCCGTGTTTTATTCTGAAAGATCCTGTCTCATCCCTGTTTATAATGTGCTTGTCGTTGTGTATTTCTTGATGATATTTGTCTGCCCCTTTAATGCAACAAATCACCTTTATAGAAAAATCACCTGTTTTTTGGTGGGGGGAAGAGTCATGTAAGCTTAATGGTTAAAAATAAAAAGATTTAACAATCTAGTTAAAATAACTTTAGCAGCAGCACCGTTGAAAGCTATTGCCCATAAACAGCTCAATTTGGGTCTCTACAAGTTTCTCCTGCCTTATTTTTCAGTTTGTTTCTGCAAATAGGTACTTCTATTTTTAATTAAAAAAACAAAAAACAAACAAACAAAAAAATGACCACGAGAATCCTGAGCGTTTTATTTCTTAGGCATCACAGAAGAAACGGTTTGTGGCAAAGGCTCGAATGATCTGAACGCAGACACATCAGGGAGAGGGGAGATTTTGTTAATAATGTATCGTACCTGGAAAGTGGAGACGGCGAATGTTTTTCCGTTCCAGAAGGAACGAAAATATTGCTAAGAAATTGTTGGCATCTCAAAGTAACCGACTTGAGAAAAGCTCATGAGGTTTTATGGGGGGGGGGGGCATGAGGTGTATTTAAGGCGGGGGCTAGGAGAAAGGAGGAGGAAGTATTTCTCAGGGATGCTAATCAGCGTCGTCAGGCTGGAAGTCATCCGTGAGCAAACGAGTTTTTCCGAAGGGGATTAGAGTCCGCGGCCGAGGGGAGGAGAATGGTTGGAAGCCCCGCAGCCAATCAGAAAGCCCGCCAGGGACCGCTTGGTCCTGGCCGGTCGTCTCAGGTCGCTCCGGACTGGCAGCAGAGTTCTCTGGGTGTCGGACGAGCTCGGACTTGGGGAAAGGATGATGAAAACCTTGGGTGAGAAGTCAAGTGTCTCTCACCCCAGTAAGAACATCCGTGAACCCATGCAAAAGTCATCGCTGGGGTGCGGTGCTGGAGGGTGAGATCCTGCCCAGAGGGCCCTTGGCCTGGGCTCAGCCCTCCCTGACAAACCAGGTCTGGTCCGGGAGAGGAAATCTGACCTCTGCTGGGAAGCTGAGAGGGCGGACTGACATTTACACACTCCCATCCCCTACTGCCCAGGGACTTGGGGAGGGGCGGGGATTCACGATGGTGTCCAGTCGTGGGCGCGCGTGTAGGTGTGACAGTCACAGGACTCGTGGCAACCTGACAGCCGGGACGAGGTACCGTCGCTAAAGGGTGTTTCTGTGTCTCCACAGGGCTTGGCGAGGCATGGGGCCACTCCAGCCGGACCAGCCCCCTGGACAACGTTGGGCGCGAGCTGGGCTCCCATCTGCTCCAGGTACAGGCGCGAGAGTCCGGACGCAACGCTTCGAGGGCCCGGGTGCCTGTCGCTGCCTGGGGCTTCTAGATGCTCAGGAAAAATGGAATCTAGCCTGGACACGGCCCTCTTAGAGCCCCAAAGCTCCTCCAAAAGTTAAAGTTTGAGGTCCCGAGACTGAAAGGGAGGCAAAGTGACAAGTGAGATTCTAGGTTGGAAGCCAGCCCCACCAGGCTCCGCCAGGGTGACCGAACCAAGGGAGGGGGCCCGTATATCACCGTTGGTCTAAGGGAATTGGAGCACTCCAGATCAGGCCGCTGAGGCAGGGCCACTGAAACATTCAAAATGAAGGGTTTACACGAGAAATAACAGGGATCTGGTAGAATTTCCCATCAGTGCTTCAAGCCCACACATTATGGGCTCAGCTGCCTCCGACTTGTTTCATCTCCCCATGAGATTAACGGGTTGCCACCCTATCTCCCAACTGCCCTTATCCCAAGTCAACCCAGGCCGTGTGTAGGCCCTGGCAGTAACACATACAGCCCCAAGGGAATGAGTGTAGTCAGTAAGAGGCGCCCATTGCCTTGCTGCTTGTAGTGCTCACAGTTTCACATTGCCCGTTCCCTGCCTAAATTGCAGAACATGCATTTTAAACTGCAAAACTCCTGGTGGCACTTTGAAGTTTGACACTTGCCCCTCACCCTGCGATCTCTTCAATACTATTCAAGTCCATCAAGGAACTCCTTGTGTGGCAGCCTTGAACCTGAGCAGTGTTGGGACTCTGAGCCGGTTGTCCCTTGGGTGCTGTCATGAGTGGGATCTCTTGGCAGGAGAGCTCCTGTCCCACCACTGCCATGTCCTTTTCTCCCTCCCACATACTGAGGAGTTTTTAGTTTCACAGATCAAAGAAAGGGCTTTCCCTCACTTACTTGGTCACCACACACCTCCGAATGTATCTAGAAAGGTGCCTAATTCTCTTTTCTGAGATGCTTTTTTCTCAGATATACCTGTGTCCCTCCCCCAATCTTTTTTTATTCCCAAATAATTTCCCTCAGAAACATAAACACAAGAACAACATTCAAACCATCCCTTACCCGTACTAGCTCTTTCTAATCTCTTTTGTCCTCTTCACCCCAAATTTCTGGCAGGGTTTACATTCCCAATGCCAATGGCTCACCCCTTCCCATTTGATCCCACAGCCTGCAGACTGGCATCTCTCCCACTCACTTCTGCTCAGACTCCACCACATTTCGACACGAAGAATAGGATGCTCCTCTTCTATCCTAACTGTGCTCATTTATTCCATGGATATGGGAGGATCAATTGCGTCAGACAGAAAGCCCTGCCATCATGGAGTTTACAGTCTAAAGAGAGCAGCCTTACAAACCCACACAGGTGTGCTGCATAGTATACAAGTGGTGTAGGTGCTGTGGGGAGAAATAAGGAGGGGAAAGAGGGAGAGTAGTGCCAAGGAAGATGGTCAGAGGGTCTTGCTGAAAAGTGACATTTGGACAAAGACCTGAAGGGGATAACACTGATGACCTGACACCTCCACCCCCCCATCCCTTGGTTTATAAAATAGCACTGTTTCCCAGATTCTTCTCCTTGTCTGCCAGCTCCTCTTTGATTTTTCCACCACTGGCTGGCCTGCAAATGCTATCATTTCCCCAAGCTCAGTTTCTCCTCTCACAGCTTCAAAGCCATCTGGGTGATCTCAGCCAACACCTTTCTCCACATGACCCCAGCTGGTCTCTCTGGTCTAGACTCCAATTAGAGCTCTTTATTTTCTACTGCCAACTGGACTCATCTAAATCAGCATATATCTGGAATTTAGCATCTTCAAAACAAGGAACATCATCTCCCTCCCCTCAGATTTCCACTCATACAAAATATCACTATGCTTCCTTGAATGTGCAGTCTTGATTAATGATGTCATTCTCTGTTCAATGTCCTCACTGAAACCTTTACATCAACCTCAGCTTCTCTCTCTGCCACACATTAGCACAAAGACAACAGTCAGAGCCATCTTTGAATTCAACTTACCCCTTTCTGTGCCTCCTTGTGACCACTCAATTTCAGGCTTGACCATCCCTGCTACAGCTATCCACTCTGATCTCCTAATCGCTACTCCTTCCACCTCACTGTGCCAAAACAACAACAACCCAAAATACCAACCCCATCACATCTAAACATGCCATTCTCTTGCTTAGAAATCTCTGTTGAGACCCTGATGCCCACAGGAGCAACCCAAAAGTCCTCACATTGACATTCTAAATTCCAAAAATCCATCATGGAGTAGCTCCTCAGCCCTGTCTCTGGTACATTAAACTCATCAACCCAGACTACTCCAGATCTACTCTGTTCCCAGACCCTGTCTTTGCCACATCATTCCTTCTGCTGAGAATGCTCTTTCTCCCTTCTACAATCCAAGCTTCCTCTTCAAGGTTCTGCTCAAACATCAGATCCTCTTTGATTGTTCCTCAGGCCTCTGGTCACTCAGCCTTTGGGACCTTTGCCTGTACACTGGGGTCTGTTCAGCTGTGTGGTCATTATATCTATCTTCAGGACAGTCACCAGTGCTGGACTTCTAGTTTCTTCAGAGCAGGGTCTGAAGGGGCAATGAAAGTCTAATGCTGTCCTTCATTGAGAGTCTGTCAATTTGATGCACCATTGTAAACACACTCAAATATATACTATAGCATTACTCTATGGACTTCTTGTTTGTAAAGCCTCTCATCTCCTAAATCCTCCTGTCCTGGATTCTTTCCAGAGTCACTGGCTATAAACCACTGACTGCCAGTCCTTCCATGTCAACCAGTGCCTACTGCACTGGATCTTTCACAAACTCTGCTATTACTCTTTTTATTATAGAAAACTGCCACTACAAAGTCCTTCAAGACTGACATAGGAGACCTCTGATTCTTTCAGTGACCATCACCCCAAGAATCTACCTTTTAATGTAGAGTATGATTCCCCTGCCCCAGAACTTGTGTGTGTGTGTGACCAACATATCTTCTTTGTTCATTTCATGGCCTTGGAGGGCATCAGCATTGTCCACCACTTCCCCTGGATCTCTTCCATTGGGCTGCATGCCCCAGATGCTTACCAGTGTATCATGAACAAAAGGGGGACTCATGACTGGCTTTTAATGTCCCATTTCCTGCCAGCCCCCCTCCAATCCATCTCTCTGAACTTCTGGCTGAATGTCTCTGAACTTCTGACTGAATGTCTAACAAATGTCCTCCCCCTCCCATTTCTCCAGATGGCCCAGAGGGTCCATTTACTCTATTTCTGCCTCCCCAGACCCTGGATGGCTTCATCTTTGTGGTGGCCCCAGATGGGAAGATCATGTACATCTCGGAGACGGCCTCAGTCCACTTGGGTCTTTCTCAGGTAGGTGAGTGGTCCACACTTCCAGCTGCAGGATATATAGCCAGAGCTGGAGGGAGGGGTCTCCAAACCTTTCATATCTGCATTTCTGGGACTGGAAACCTCACTGCCGGCAGGAAGACTCTTTAAACATGTTGGAATCTCCCGTTTCTTGACTTCCCTTATCCTTTAGCTTCCAGCCTAGGCCCAAACAATGGCTACTTCTGTGAGTCCTTACCATAAACCCGATATCACGGGAGGAGGTTACATATTTACTTCATGAAGTGTGTGCCAGAACATGGCCAGGGAGCTGCTACAAACTATTACTGCTACTACTATTATTACCATCATCATCACTACTACTATTGTTATTATTTTCTTTTTTTTTTTCCTGGCTTCTTTTTGGTTTATTGTTCTTTTCCTCACTTTTTTTAAATGGCCTATCTCTTAGGATTTATTTATTTATATTTTAAAGATGTGGGGTACAATTCAGGGTTAGGTATACAAATGTTCATTATGCAGGTACCCTTATTGATGAGGTGTGCCCCTCCCTCCCCTGGCAGTTTCCCTCAACTGCCAATCCCACTCTCCCTCCCCTGGCAGTTTCCCACTACTGCCAATCACTTTCTCATAGTGTTATAATTGTTCAAGTTCCACTTATGAGTGAGAACATATGGTACTCTGTTCTTTGTTTCTGTGCTAGATTACTGAGTGTGATAGACGCTAAATCCATCCAAGTTGCTGCAAAGTCCATGTGTTTGTCCTTCTTTATGGCTTCATGATATTTCATTGTTTATATGTACCACATTTTAAAAATCCAGTCCAGTTTTGGTGGACAGCATGGTTGGTTCCATGTTTTTGCTATTGTGAATAGAGCAGTAACAAACATTCGTGTGCAGATATCTTTTTTGTATGATGATTTGAGTTCCTCCAGGCATTTTCCCAGTAGGGGGATTGCTGGGACATATGGAAGGTCAATTTCTAGTTCTTTCAGAAATTGCCACACTGTCTTCCAAAGACACTAGTTTGCATTCCCACCAGTGGTACAGAAGTGTTCCTTTTTCTCTGCATCCTCGCCAGCATCTGTTGTTTGTTTTATTAATCATGGCCATTCTTACTGGAGTTAGGTGGTATCTCAGTGTAGTCTTGATTTGCATTTCTATGATGAGTGAGGCTGAGCACTTTTTCATGTGTCTGTTGGCTTGCCTGTATATCCTCTTTTAAGAAGTGTCTATTCATGTCTTTTGCCCACTTTTTAATGGGGCTGTTTGTTTTTTTCCTTTTAGTGTATTTGAATTCCTTGTAGCTCCTACACGTTAGGCCTTTGTCAGATATACAGTTGGCAAATATTTTTTCCCATTCTGTGGGCTGTTTCCTTGCTCTCTTGATGGTTTCTTTTGCTTTGCAGAAGCCCGTCAGTTTGATGAGGTTCCACTTGTCTATCTTATTTCTTATGGTATGGGCACTTAGGGTTCTGATCAGGAATTGGTTGTCAGTTCCAATTTCAATAAATGTGTCCCCTGCATTTTCTAAGGTTCTTATAGTCTGAGGTTTTACTTTTAGGTCTTTGATCCATTTAGAGTTAATTTTTGTGTATGGTGATAGGTAGGGGTACTGTTTCAATCTTCTTCATGTGATCAGCCAGTTTTCCCAGCACATTTACTCAATAGGTTCTCTTCTCAGTGGTTGTTGTTGGAGGCTTTGTCAACGATGAGTTGGTTGAGAAATTGAGGTTTTGATTCCGGAATCTCTATCCTGCATTATTTTCATAGGTAAGGAAGCTGAGGCTTAGATAGGCTGAAATAGGTAGCAAGAAGCAGAACTGGAACTAGAACTCAGGGCCCATTCCGGAATTCCGGCTCCTGTCCTCACCAGCCTGCAGACCCCCTAGCCTAATTGTTGGTCCCTTCACTGGGGGTTCCACCACCACTGGACGGTGATACCCTCCTGTTTACAGGTAGAACTGACCGGAAACAGCATTTACGAGTACATCCACCCGGCCGATCACGACGAGATGACGGCGGTGCTCACCGCCCACCAGCCTTACCACTCTCACTTCGTGCAGGGTAAGGCAGACGCGCACCTGCGACGCTCAGGCCCAGCGCAGGCCCCTTCTGGTTTCCTCCCCCCGCCTTCCCCACTGAGTCGTGGCAGGGACCGCGCCGCTGCTTACCGGGTCCTGAGACTCCATCTACTTCCCTCTCGCAGAGTATGAGATCGAGCGCTCCTTCTTCCTGAGAATGAAATGCGTCTTGGCCAAGCGGAACGCTGGCCTCACCTGCGGCGGCTACAAGGTGGGTGGTTGGAAAGATCCGCGTGACTTGGCGGAGGCGACAGGACGCGAGACAAGAGCGGCGTGGGAGGGTCGTTCCTGCAGCCCCGACCCTCCCCGCCTGGGCCCCCGCCAGTCAGGGCGCTCCATGCGGGCTACGACTCGGTGAAACCCTGGGGTCTACGCTTGCGCACGAAGTCTGGCCGGATCCGGATTCGGATCCTGCGCGGCCGCTGGGCTCCTGACCTGCGGCCCTTAGAGAGGGGCCTCAGGGGTCCCTAAAGCCGTTGAAGGGGTGGGCCACTCTGGTGGATTGGCGAGCATTTAGCGACAGCGTCAGATGTAGACCTTTCGAGCTTTAGCTGGAAGCTGTGGTTCTCACGTCAAATGCTGTCAACATCTAGAAAGCAGGCTGCAGGGCCCTACTTGGCTATTTGGGTGCTTTAGGGTTGGTGGGGCCTAGGCTTCCCTCTGCGTGCTTTATGCGCTTCCAGGTGAGTTCAGTGAGGCGGCGCAGTCCCTTTCCTGAGACACCCTGGAGCACCAAGACGTCGGTGCAAGGGCGTGGCCCACATGGCAGCGTTGGTGGCTGAGTGGAGTCTCACAGCGATCCAACCCCTACCGGGTCTATTTGGGGTTCGCCCTGTGGCTGGGTCTCACCCCTCTCTGCCCGCCGCAGGTCATCCACTGCAGCGGTTACCTGAAGATCCGACAGTATAGCCTGGACATGTCCCCTTTCGACGGCTGCTACCAGAACGTGGGCCTGGTGGCCGTGGGCCACTCGCTGCCCCCCAGCGCCGTCACGGAGATCAAGCTACACAGCAACATGTTCATGTTCCGTGCCAGCCTGGACATGAAACTCATCTTTCTGGACTCCAGGTGGGTGAGCAGGGCGGGAGAGGGCCGCCCCTAGAGCGAGGGCGGCCCTGCTTAGTGACTGAGGGTTTCCCGTCGATCTTATGGGCCCGTTTTGTAGACGAGGCTACTGACCCGGCCCCTGAAAAGCGAGGGTGGGCACCCAGGTCTGAGACGACTGTCTGGGATGAGGGGCACCTCGCGGCCAGTCCGCACTCATCCTGCGGGGGATTGCCCTCCTCAGGGTGGCTGAGCTGACGGGGTACGAGCCTCAGGACCTGATTGAGAAGACCCTGTACCACCACGTGCACGGCTGCGACACCTTCCACCTGCGCTGCGCGCACCACCTTTGTAAGGAGCCTCCTTGCCCCGCACCCACACAACTCTGGCGCGTCCCGGGACTGGGACTGGAATGTGGGTGGGGTGATTTCAATCCATGGCAGGCGGACAGGTGGACTCCTTCGTAGCGGCGCGAGGAGGGGGGAGGGAGGTCTTGGGCACGGGCCCCACCTGTTATCTCTGACGCCCGCGGGCCGCTAACTCAGGTGGAGGGGGCGTTTCTGGGCGGACTCCCCCCTCCCCCAGGAGATGGCTCATTCTTTTATCGCTATCCTTCCCCACCCACGGACCTCACTGAAGACATTAACAGAAACCAAGGCTAGTTCACCTCGCTCACGTGCATCGACTCGCCTCGGCTTTTGAGACAGCTCTGCTTGGAGCTTAGTCTCCCGGGACCGGGAACGTGAGCGTCAGGGTTCAGCTGCCCAGATCCTTTCCTAGTTAGAAAAAGCGAACCTGGAGGAAACCCCCACGTTTATCTGTCCCCACCTTTGCTGATGGTGAAGACACCTGACCAGAGAGGGGCCACCCGTTTATTTTCCCCGCAAGGGGGACGCGAGGACTCGATGCCATGGAGCGGGACTGTCCATTCGTGGCGCCGCTGGCCTGGAGTGTCTCGCGCCTGCCTGGCACAGGGATCCGCAGGGGCCACGGGGCGCCGGCGCGCTCAACGCCAGGGGTTGCACTGGGGGGATCAGATGCGGGCAGGCCGGCTCCCCACCCTCTGCCTTCTGTCTCTCCGTCAGTGCTGGTGAAGGGACAGGTGACCACCAAGTACTACAGGTTTCTGGCGAAACACGGCGGCTGGGTGTGGGTGCAGAGCTACGCGACCATCGTGCACAACAGCCGCTCGTCCAGGCCACACTGCATCGTCAGCGTGAACTACGTGCTCACGTGAGTGCAAGCTTGGGCCGCCCGGGCCGCGCTAGGCGCCCCGGGTCTCCGCGAGGGCGCGGGTGGCGGGCACGTCCGGGTAGGGCGAGGCTTGGCGTGCGCTCCGGCCGCGGGTTTGACTCCCCCACCCCCAAGCGCCGGCTGCGCGCAGAGGAGGCAGGTCGCACACTTTCATCTTTCTTCCTAATATTCTAGAGGAAGATTTAGGAGTTTTTCCAACACAGGCCATATTTGCTTTCTTCTCCCTCTCTCTTAACCTTTTAAGCGAACTCTGCATTAAATAAAAGTCAATGCAGTCGAAAGAGAGTGAGGAGAGAGAGAAAAAGATCCGACGTACGGAGGCATTTATGGTTCACAAACAGGACATCTGTTTCACTTTTTCAAATCTGGGGTTTGAAGTCCTTAATTTTAACCAGAGTCTCCAATCAAAGTGAAGAGTTCTGAGAGAATGCCCTCCCCCCCCCCCCCCGCCCGGCGCCCGGCCCCCACCCCTACTCCCCGCCTCCGCCTCCGCCCTGAACCACAAAGGGGCTTCAGTGACCCGCAGGCTCTGACTTTCACTCCCAGAAAGCAAACCGGACCCGAGCGAGCGCGGCGAGTCTTGGCGGACGCCCGGGGCCCGCGCGCCTGTAGCCGCCTCCCTGGGCGGGAAGCCGGGCTCCGGGTGCCGCCTGCGGGCACCCCTGCCCGGGCGGCGGCCACGGCCCACACTGGAGCCTTGCTCTCTCTAGAACCCGTCGTCGTCTCTGGTGGCCCACGGTGGCCCTTCAGGCTGGTCACGTGGCCTGCGGGTGCGCCGGGGAGGAAGACACGCTCGGTGTGATGTTGGGGAAAGTCGCGTTGCTCAAGGCGGAAGAACCGCTTTGTGTGTGCAGTTGCCGTGTGTGTGTGTGTGTGTGTGTGTGTGTGTGTGTGTGTGTGTGTGTGTGTGTGTGTGTGTAGAGGCTGAAATTCTTATGATTTTAGGGGACCTCAAAGGCTATTTGTCTAGGAAGCGTTGACACACCAGGCACTTAGTGAAATGCTATTTAGACATTAGAGAGTTGGTTAAGGGGCGCTATTTGGAGACTATGCTATAGGTGATGAGGACTAGATTTATTTCACGTTGTTTTAAATTGCCAAATTAAAAATGTAGTAGTTGGAAATATACTTGGCAGTGAGACTATTTACTCTGTGTCCTGTTTAATAAGAAAATTTAATTCAATAGACTTAGAAAATGAGTTTGGCTTAGAATGAGGATTTGATATTCAAGAATAATAGCTGGTTATTAAGAAGAATCTTTTAATTTCTTTCATTTTAATAAACAGTGTTAAAATAAATATTATTAGATTTTTAAATAGAAAAAATACTGTGTATTTTAATACAGAGCAGAAGAGTTGTCAATATTTTGGATGCCACCAAACAAGACCATTGCAAGACTTCATATTATTGAAATAAACATAAGAGAAAATGGTAAAGCATAATTTATAAAATAAGCCACTCTGTGAAGCAGAAGTATTAAAGGGCGAAAAATTATGTCTGCTTATCATGGAAAGGAAACGGACATTCTTTAAGAAGGTGCTTTGTATGTCTGAGGTATCACAAGCATTATACATACACTCTGTTCTCTGGTGGGTGCCTGTGGTTAGTAATCATTTTTTATCAAACAGCAGGGTATATAGTCACACAGACCCATATAAATGATCCAAATGCAAGTTAGACCTCCCAATGGGTAAACTTAATTTATGTTTGGAGTCATTTTGAAATATCCTGTTTTGTTTTCTAGTAGATAAGTGTACATTTTTTCTTCTGCTAGCTCTGTCATTCTTCACATGATATACTTCTTCAGAGCTGCAAAATTAGACAATCAACTTTATAGCAGATTAAAAATATGTAATGAAGAGAAATGATTTACAGAAAAAAAATTTCATGGCACACATTTTTTTCTAAACATTTTATACCTCTGGATGAAAATAGAAATAAACACACAGAAGCGTGTATACACAAGCACACAAGATGAAAAGCTGAAATTGATTACCCTTTTATGAGTCTCAGCTTCAATTCCTTGTATAAAAATTCTTAGAACAATTTTTATAGCTGCAAATGTGGAAACTGCTTTAGATGAAATGTTATCAAGTGGCTCTGTGTGTGTTGACAGGATTTTCATAATGAACAGGTTGCAGTTTGTTTGATGTGTATATCATACATCTGGCTGGAAGTCACTAATTTACATTGTCTTAGCAAATTAAATAGATGGCTATTGATTCTCTATGGTAGTAGGGGACTACCACATGCATTTGTTTTTAGGGCTACTTCCCTGTGAAGCCTGAGAATGATAAGTGAATTCTTTCCAAATACACCACCTCAAACAGTGTACTGAAAACCACAAGCTCCCAAATAATTTGACATGCCAGATGTTTTCCAAATTTTAAACATTTTAATAAATACATTTAAAGGGATTTTCATGTCATGAAGGTAAAAGAGATTTTAAATAAGCATCAGTCAAATGAGGGTGTGATGTTTTGGTGGAAGCTACATTTATAAGCTCATCCCCCCCCCCGAACTTCCTGATTTATTGCTGAAGTTAAAATATGCCTAAAAGAAATCAGTCATTGTTTTACAAAACAAAGGCAATAATAGACATATCTAGTAACCTTGTTTTAATAAGCAGTTGTAACTGTGCATATAGGAAAACGATGATTTTAGAGGCAAGTGTTGTATGCCCTAGTACCTTTTACTGGCTTTTTGTATGCCCACCATGTGTTCTAAAAATTTGGAGAGAAGAATGAGACAACACTATGATTAAATTTTAAACATTCTCTTAGTTTCTCTGGGTCTCTGAGGTTCAATGGAGCTTCCATAACCCTTCATTAAACCTTCCCTCCAAAACAAAACAAAAACTAATTTTCTATAAGATACATATACCCTGTCAGTTTTACTTTTCATATTTAAAAATATCTTCTTATACATTATGAGTACCCTCAGGCTTTGAAATAAGAATTAAGAAAGACAGGCATGTTCTGTGATTATTTTCAAGAGGATAGGACAATGGAGATAGTGTTTAGTTCCAAAGGATGCTGGGGAAAGTTCAGAAAATATTGGGGCAAGGGAAAGTATACTGTGTCAAGACCTATATTATTTTCTTGAATTCATATTTCCTTGTTTAATTGGTAGCGTCAAATATTTATAACCAGCTCAGATGGAAAACCTTAGTATTTAATGTGGAGAAAATTGAAAATGTGGAACAACTAATAAACTATGAAAAGCAATTTCTAGGAAAATGAAGAGTCTTGATTCTATTTATGCTGTTAGACTACCTGTATTTTTAAAATGAGAAATATTCTGCCCCTTTTAAGTATGTGCTAATGAAATGTAAAACTTCTATTTCAAAATACTTTAAAACATACAAACTTTTCAAATACAGTAGTTGAAAGAATGGTGCAATAGCTATCCATACTCATATCATCTAGATCCAATAACTGCTAACATTTTGCCATATTTGTGTCTTTCTGCCTATATGTGTCTATTTTTGTGTATATATTTTTCCCTGCTACATCATTTCCAAGTAAGCTACATATCATGATACTTCATCCTTGAATAGCATATTTTTCCTACATAACCACTGTAGCATTTATGGTGGCACATTTAAAGTGTTCAGAATTATTGTGTATAGAAGCTTACAAGAATATAGATGAGAGTTAATGATGCCATTACAAGCAATCTGACACTAATACTTATCAAGTACTCCTTGGTGAATGACCTCAGTTAGGCTGATTGGTGGACAATATTTTGTGAGAGGACTTCTGTAGGATATAGATCCGAATGTTACTCATCTAAACTAGATGACTAATGATAATTGTAAGCTAATACAATTTTGATATTGTGTCTGGAAGGTAAAGGAGATTAGATTGAGTTAATTATTTTGGACATTTTTGAGATTTAATATGCCAACCCCTTTTTGTTGGCAAAGAAGGCTTATCTGCTTGTTTATTTTCTCAGTTTAAGATGAAGCACTTCTTTAGTGGAAAATCTCACATGGTGTTTTGGAGTGCTTAACTGATCATATAGAAGGAAGTAATTTTCTGTGTTAAAATTTCTGTTTCTATGTTACTAAAAGCAGAAAAAATAGAGAAAATTTACATTAGTGGTATGTATAACATTTGCTATCTACAGAACACCCCTTTAGAATTCATAGAAAAGTTCAAGCAAATGCCAAAGGAGACATATAGTACTTCCTTCATGCCAAAGAATAAGAGTTAACCACTGTGAAAACCACTGCAGTGCTCACTATTAAGAAGAATTTTAAAATGTTAACATATTTTGTCAATATAAAACCTTATGTATTCTTAGCATATAGCAGCAAACATTAAAATACGTTCGTATTGGTTTCTTCTTTCATGTACATTCTTGGCGTCGAGTTAATTTGAGTGCTCAAATTTTAAGAAAATTTTTAAAGGTCAGTGATGTAGTTATTACTACAGATTTTTAGAAAAGTCTTTTTAAAAACTTGACCAATTATATATATAAATCGATTTTATTTTCCTGGTTAGGAAGATCACACTTTATATTACACATAATGTGAAATGAAGCAACTTTTGACTTGGCAAGTTACAGCAAGTAAAAAATAATTTACTCTTCTGACTCAGATATGTGGAGCACTGTGGTATAGATTTAATCTTTTTGATCTTTCAAAATAATATTCATGCACTAATGTATACCCATAAATTAGATTTGATCCTTAATTGTGTTTAATCTTTATTATGATAATATTGAACATCAAAGTCCCAGTTGTTCTCAGATGATCTTTCATGTAACTTAATGATTATGGAAACAAATTGAAGACATGTTTGTATTAATAGTAATTTTATAACACCATAACACTTGTTGGAAGCAAGAACTAGGGATTTAGTCTCTTTTGAAATATACAATACCAGCACTTACTTAAATAACCTTATCCTTCACGCACTTGTTACTTATTATAGCATTTTTACCAACATGGACTGTGTTTAGTTTTGAATTCATCTTTTGTGAACTTACAAACTTGGTATTTTTTTTTTTAAATGGTGAATGCACATCTCTTTCAAAATGGTGTCGCATTAGTGATCTGATTTTGTTTCTTCGATGGCTTTGCACAGTGGTTGGGTCAGAGATTACATTTCCTATTTTGTAGGTGAGGAAATTGAGGCTCAGATATGCTGAGTAAGTGTGAAACCAGAATTAAAGCCTGGTGTGTCAAGTTCTGCTGCATTTTGCTGTTCTCTGTGCATAGGGGTGAAAGTTGAGGGTGGCTGTGGGGAAGAAAAATGTCTCAGAGTGAGTGACGCCTGTAGTGTTCAGCTCGCACAACTTCAAGATAGGCTTTGATCTGAATTCATGATGCAAGATTAAGAAGCTGCCTCTGTTGTTGCTTCACAAGTGTGTGCAGATATTGACATTTTGCTAGCTAAAATTTAGCTGTGCAATGACATTCAATTAAGAATCAGTTTCCCCCATAAGCCTCACTAAGGACATTTTTACTTTGTGAGAAAAACAAATGTGGCCTGCAGACATTTTAGGTTTTTACTGAATTGCTTGCCACTAGATTACACAGATCCATTATTGCTATTACTAATTATTCTATTTCTACAACCAGCTTTAACATTTTATACTTTTGCTAAACAAGAGTTAAAGCAAATATCAATGGATTGGCAAGCAAGTCATCTTTTTTATCAGAAGTGATGCAAATGCAGTGGGGGTATTGCTTATATGGTGTGTGTTGTGTGGTGTGTGTGTGTGTGTGTGTGTGTGTGTGTGTGTGTGTGTGTGTGTGTATGAGTGTGAAGACGAGGGCATTGGCCCTTTTCTGCCTTTGAGAGAGAATGGAGGAGATGCATGGCAGCAGGAGATGTTCCCTGGGGCTCTATTTAGAGTTTGGGGATGGAGAAATTCCCAGCATTCTCTGGGCTGCTGTGCCATCCTCTGACCCCTTAGTATTGTTGCTGCCCAGTTATTTCTCCCTCTCAAGTACTTCTTCCTTTGTTGTTACCCTGATATGAGGGCACTGACTCACAGAAATTTCCCTTTAGTTCCTGGGTGGAGACCACTTGGTGTGAGGTAAATGACCAGCCTGTCTATTCTCCTTGGCTTCTCCTAGTTTGGCTATTGGAAGGAAAGGGTTTTGCTTTTTGAGTCACATCATGGAAAAAAAAATGGATCATTGCCTTATTTGAAAGCAAGGACTCATACATGTTATTGTGAGTGGATGGATAAATTCAAATGAGACTTTACTTGAACTCCAGAAAAACATGATCTGGTTTCCTGACTTAGTCTACTCATGTAGGAAGCACTGTTATGTTTGATACAAGATGTGTGTGTGTATGTGGTGAGCTGGGGTGGGTTATGCATAGCCTCATAATTTAGTAAAGGCTGCTACTGTTTTCACCTTATCCAGTGCCCTCTTCTCTGTTCTCAGTTCTTGTTGGCTTGTGATGTCTTTCCAGATTAGCAGGTGATGATAGAAAACTCATTGGGGTTGAAGTGACTATTCTTAAAACTTTATGAAAAAAAGGATTGGTTGAAGTTTAGTTGAGACTTGAAATTCCAAAGTATCTGTCAATGGAGGAATTTAACATTTGGCCTCGTATAAAGGAATATCCCTTCACCCCCAGCTCCCTTTCTCCAAAGTTTTCCAAAGACCAGGGAGCTGGCAGTAGAAAGGGCTGGTCCATGGTAATGGCAGAGCTGAGAGGGATGAGTCGGGACCTCATTTCTGTGGGGCACTGATAACATTTGGGCTCTGGCTGAGCCTGAGCCATCTGTTTGCCATCTGTGACTTTTGCTCCAGAAAATATTGCAGTAGGATCTTGTTTTTATAAGGACCCACAGTACCACTCCTAGCAACCTGTGAGTCTAAGGCATGGGCTTTGGTGCCAAACAGGCCTGGGTTAGAATCAAGATTCTACTACACAGTAGTTGTGAGATTTTGAGCAGATCATTCTACCCCTTTGGTCCTCTGTTTTCCCATTTGTGAAATAAGAACATTTGCATCTTTTAGGGATTTAGGGAGGAGTAAATGAGATAGTATATATATAGGGCCTAGCACAGTGCCTGGCAGAAAGCAGGGGCTCAAAATATCTTAGCTGTTCTTGTCTTAGCTCTTGCCAATTATGTGATATCAACAGAAATATTTTGGAAGAGAATGAATAATTTTCTTCTTTAACTAGATTGTCTATATCTGCAAATCCACAATTTTAGGTGTTTATTTTCTCTCTCTTCCCCAATCCCTCAACATACAAACCTCCAAGCATTGCATCCTTTATGTGTGGTTTTCTGCAGCTTGGATAAGCTCACCCTGTTTTTCACTGTTGCCATTGCATACTTTAAAGGGAGCAGAGATCTCCACAGGGAGAGAAAAAGTCAGCATTTACTGAGTGCCTTCCTTGTGCTAGGGAGGGCAGAAGGTGCCTTCCTGGGAAAAAAGAAGGTTCTAAGAAACTAACCAACACTCTAAGGTTAATTTAGTTGGACAACCAGAGTTTTGCCAACTTTACCAATGTGAGTAATTATAATTTAAAGTACACAAAACAAAAAACACATTTCTGATGGTGTTCAGTGAAGGCTTTTGTATATTTCTCATTGTTCTACATGGACTGGGTGTGGCCATACCGCCAGTGTTTAGGAGTATGACTGATTGCAATGATTGATTGCATGAATACAGAAAGCCGACATCTTAGCATTTTGTGAACAGTTTATAATTGAGTTGACAAAATAGAAGAGTTCCATTTAAATAGCTAAGAAGTCAAATTAGCCCAGTTTGAAGTGCTGCAGTATACTTGCACTATTTCCTGAGGGTACAGAATTCCAAGGTGCTCAAAGTGAGGGTGCAGGTCTCAAGGAAGGGCTAGGATTTTAAGGGTTGGAAGCAGAGGTAGGGCCTTTTGAGATAAGCCAGTGACCTATGTACATTTGTTATATATACATACATTTGCCATGTTGTTCTTTTCCCAGGGTGTACTCCTTGTAACACAATTAGTATTACTCTTCAAATTAGATCCAAACACTGTTCTTGTCTATGAGGTTTCTTTCCATCTTTACCTTTTTTACTCTGAACTTTATGGTTGAAACTGAGCATGCTGCCTCAGGACTGGAAATTATTTTTCCTAAGACTCTTGCCTTTTCCAAATTAGTACTGGTATATCTTCCACATGTTCACCCAACGTAAGTTATATATGTATATATATGTGTTCGGCATCATATATATATATGCATATATATGATGACAAAAATATGTACACATTTTAAGAAAGGAAAAGACTGTCTTAAAATTATAATACTCAATATATACTGATAACAAAAGATGCATACAAGTCACAGTTGACTTCTACAATTACAGGAAATGCTTAAAGTGGCTACCATCAGCATCCAAACACTTCTGATTATGGCAAACTACTGCAGGACTTGTTGCTGTGTGAGTCTTCCTGGATCTTCCCTTGTGCATATCACACACAGTACCATGTGTCACAGTACCATAAGGACAAAATTAGGGACTTCGCAGCAACTTGGATGGATTTGGAGTTTCTAATACTCTGATCTATCAAAGAGACAAAGAACTGAGCACCACATGTTCTTACTCATAAGTGGACTCTGTACATTTACCATAATACTATAAGAAAAGAATTGGCAGTAGCTGGAAACTGCCTGGGGAGGAAGGGGGTTGTGGCATATAACATCAATCAGAGTGCCTGATCTCAAAACAGGCAAAGTGGGGACCAAAGGGACCCACTTCGTACCTAATCCTGAGTTGCACCCCACATCTTTAAAAAAAATCCTGTGTACCTAATCCTGAGTTACACCCCACATCTTTTTTTTAAAAAAGTGGTACTATAAAAAAAATCTCAAATGCATGCAATTGTTAGGTGTGTTGGAGGTTCTGCTGCATACCCACGCCTCCATTGTCATTGTACTTCCATAATGTCCTTGAGTTTCACATACCACTTCAAAATGGTCTTATGCTCCTCTAATGACAACTGTGCTTCTGCCATTTTCTTTGACTGTCCTACCTGTCTCATGGCGATGTTAGCATTCATTTGATTAATGCCATCTTTTGAGCAAATGTCATAATTCGCATTGCTACCATAATTGATTCAACTTTGAAAAGTAATACATAGATAACATCTCTTAAAATGTGTTTATTTTTGGACATCCTGATATATAGTTGTTAAGATACACACACACACACACACATATGTATCCATATATATATATATATGGATGCCAAAATGTATACACACACACACAAACACACTCACACACACACACACACACACACACACACACACACACACACACACACGTATGTATGTTTGTATTAACATCTGGGCATAGAACATAATTTTAAAAGTTTTTAGGGATATCAATCTTCTGAATTGAATGTAAATTTTGTTTAAATAAATACACAGTGCTGCCATGTTTATTATGACTGTATTAAAAAGACTATTTTCAGAAAGGAAATGTGAGGTATATTTTAGAATGAAAAACACCAGCAAACTGGAGGAGAGGGAAGTGCAAAGTTCCTATATGGCTAGATGGATCGTTCCAAATTTGCAGGGCTGGGAGGACCTCGTTTGACATTATGATCCTGTTGCTATTAGAATGTTATGTGGTCTAACCCTTAGACTTCTTACTTGATGTTTAAAACTCTGAAAAAACCCGGGTTCGGTGGATCAGCCTGTAATCGCATGCTTTGGGAGGCTGAGGTGAGTGGATTGCCTGAGCCCATGGGTTTGAGATCCGCCTGGGCAAGTTGGTGAGACCTCATCTTTACAATAAATCAAAAATTTATTGTAGCTCACGCCTGTAGTCCCAGCTACTTGGAAGGCTGAGGCGGAAGGATCACTGGAGCCCGACAGGTCAAGGCTGCGGTGGCTGGGAGCGGCTACTGCACTCCAGTCTGGGTGACAGACTGAGACTCCAACACACACACACACACACACAAACTCTGAAAAATATAGGAATGCATTACAAGGTATTTAAAAATGTATTATCAAATGAGACATAATTATATTTTATTATGCAACATGGCATATTAGTTAAGAATCTGGGCTCTAGAGTCTATTGTCTATTCAAACTCCAGCACTGCTACCCAGTAACTCAGTGATTATGGGGAAATTGATAAATTTCACTGTCTTTCTACTTTTCTAAATCTATAAAATATACGTAATAATAGCTTCCACCTCACAGAGTCATTGCACACATTAAATGAGATAATGTATAAAGGTATTGGCACTGTGGCCAACTCATTGCATAGATGTAAATTATTAAGGTGACAGTTTTAGTAAAGCTAAATAAAATAATTATTGGCCTGACAATGAGCACAGAATATGTGCATCTTTGGACTGAAAGAGGAAAAGCATGAGTCTTAGGAAGGCAGAGGGTGGTCCAAGAATGAGAAATCAGTAACCATCCCAAAGCATCATAAAGGGCTGTTAGAGCCTCCTTCGGTTGGTTAGGACTAGAAGTTCTTTCTTTAAGCAGTCATAAAAAATATATTGAGCACCTATTACACGTCAGGTACGTGCCCAGTTTGAGGGACAGCAAAACAATTAAGACTCTGTCTACAGGAAAAAGAAATAAGCGCAAGTCCACGCTGTATCCTGGCTTGGTTTTCTTGAAGGCTTGCTGGTGACAGACACCTTCACTGGAGGAAGTACTTCCAACCACAATTAGAAGGAAGAGGGCCCAAAGTGCCTTGGCACTGTCTGGGTCACCCCTGGGGAATAAGCTCACAGGTGTGGTCAGACCCTTCTCTGGCTAGGGAGGAGAGGCAGCAAGAGGAGATGGGTCCCTTGGGAGGGACATGTGGAGGGTGAGCAAGGGAGTTCATGATGTGTAGCAAAGTAATTGGCTGCAGGCTAGGGAGTTCAACTTTTAACCCTCACAGGGGCATTGCCCAGGGTGGAGCCTGTATATCTGATTACCTCAGGGAGAGAGCAGTTGTGTTGATTTCCGTCCTGTTGGAATGATGTTTTGTCCTGCTTTGAATGATAATTTTCCCAATCTTTTGAAGGTTGACTTCTGATAAATTTTTGAATCACAGTGAATTTTTAAATTGAAGGATCATTCTAGATTCCAAATAATCTTTGCAGATTTGTTACATGTTAAAGTATGTTGCTAATTATTTTAGATTTATATATGTATTTTAACTTCTTTTTTCTTTTTTTTTTTGAGTTGGAATCTCACTCTGTCGCCCAGACTGGCGTGCAGTGGCCGCTCCCGGCCACCACAGCCTCGACCTGCTGGGCTCTGGCAATCCTTCCACCTCAGCCTTCTGAGTAGCCGGAATTACAGGCGTGCGCTACCACGCCTGGCTAATTTTTTGATTTATTGTAGAGATGAGGTTTCGCCTGCCCAGGCGAGTCTCGAACCCGCGGGCTCAGGCAATCCATTCACCTTAGCCTCCCAAAGGCGCGGAATTATCTTTTTTCTTTTATAAAGAGATAATTCCCAGGCATGTTGCTCTGTCTGGGAGACTGGCAGCTCCAAGCTGGAAGAGGGGTGGCAAGTTGTTCTCTTCTGTGTCATGTTTGGGAAGGTTGAGGAGTAAGCTGGACTCACACTTGAGGGGCTTTGTGTGAGAAGTTCAGAGAGGCCAAGTGACCTAGCCAATACAAAACAACCAGTGAGTGGTCCTGTGGGCAACAGTCCAATACTGGCAATTTCATATGATTCCCTCAATATTTGTGAAATAATTTATGCCATCATGTAGCTATTTTTCAAAGGGCTATGGATAACTTACTTCCTTAGTTAATATAGGGTCTCCACAAAGTGACTCAGTTTTTTCAAAGTTTAGGTGTACTTGGGACCTAGTCAGCTGCCAGGCAATATCCTGACCCCTCAGGGCTGATCCATCTCCTCTTCATCAATGTAACTATCAACAGTCACGATGTTTTCACAAAAGCAGGAATTGATAGGTATCACCCAGAGAACATTATTTTATTTAGCACATCTAATATTTTACCAGGATTCAAATAAGAGCTGCTGTCTTTACTAGAAGAATATTTTTCCTTTGATTGATTGCTAAATGGATAGGCCCCGTGAAAGGATCTTTTTTTCCCCCAGGGATTTCTTATTCAAACAGAATTTGTTGTATCCACATCAGTAAAGCCGTGCTAATATGGGCTTCTGGCCAGACGGTGGAAATAGCCTCATTATATTGAACTGGATGTCATAATGGTACCCATTAAGGTGGGATTCGCTCTGTGTTTGTGCTTTTAAACCCTAGTCCCTTGCCACATCTCTCCAAGAATAGCAACATTCGCTCCTAATGCAATCTTAGAATGTGCTGCCTCTCGCCTCCTCCTACTGAAAACCATTACAGAAGCAGAATCCTTGCTTTTAAGCAGGCTAGGGATTGGCAGCTTGCTGCCATATCTTTAGCCATTCATTTTACCCTCTGTACTTGTGATGACTAGAATGCGTTCTGGTGACTGAACTATGAGATTCACTTCTTTCAACACCCCCATTGATTGATACTGGTGTCTAAATATGCTACAGGAAAAGAGCCGCTTTTTTTTTTTTTTTTTTAGATCCAGCCAAATACAACACATTTTTCATTTGAATTTTTATAAACTGTTACTATTAATAGTGTTGGAAGTCCCAGCATTTATATTCACTGGTGAAATCTTACTACAGTCTTGGCAAAGTGAAGTATTTGTTGTGCTAGATTTGGGTAATGGACCCCTGCAGGGTTATAGCTCAGGAATGCTGGGAGAATGAAGCCCACAAATGGAAGGGTGTCAATTTCATTCCTCCAATTAGAGCAGTTAAAGAAGTAGCAAAGTGCAAGGTAGTGTTTTATTGTGAATGCTAATTGAAAACCGGGGGGAAATATTTAGAGCCATTATGTGACATTTTACAGTGTAATCTCTTTTCTATTTGTGTCTCTTCACAGTTGACTCAATAGGACCTTCATTATAAACAAATTTCTGTCATTAGAATCAGCTTAATTTGTGTTGCTGTAATTAAGGGGATGGTAAGAAATGTTTTTATGTTTTAGAGTGTAGTCCTCTCTATGACAAACTGGGGCTGGTTTATGCATTTCCTCAGCAAGTATTTCCCTAGTGCCTACTGTGTGCTAAGCTGTGTTAGGGCTACTACAATGTGACCAAGACATACAAATTCCTTCCCTTCATGGAGCATACATTTTAGTGTGGAAAAACAGACAGGTACTTATAAACAAATAAAATGTCATATGCTCTCAGGAAGTGATAGAAAAAAGATTAAGTAGTCAGAAAAGACCCCTCTAAAGATCACAAATGAAGAAAGAGAGGCAGCCATGCTGAGACTTGCAGGGAGAGCACCTGGGTAGAGGTAAGCAGATGCAAAGGCCTGAGGTAAAAAGCACCCAGGCATGCTGAAGAATGAAGCTCTCTGTGGCTGCCTCAGAGTCAGGAAGGGGAAAGTGGAAGGAGACAATTGAGGCTAGAAAAACAGGTAGGGTCAGATCATGTTGGGTCTTGAAGGCTTTGAGAAGTCATTGAAGAATTCTGAGTAGAGGTGTGGTATAATCTAATATATGATATGAAGAGGTCATTGGGGCTGCGGGCAGAATAGGCTTTGGGGAAGGTGGAGGTTGGAAGCAGAGAGTATGGTCGAGAATTGATTTTAATCATCTAGGTGAGGGAAGAGGCTTGAAAGACTGAGGTTGTGGTGGAGACTCAGGACATGTTTTGAAGGTAGACCTGATGGGGTTTGCAGTCAGACTGGATGTGTGGTGCAGATTTTTTAGCCTGAGCTACTTGGGTGAATGATGGGAAGGAGCAGTTTTGCGGGCAAGGACAGCAATTAGAGTTGTGTGTGGACGGACGTGTTTAGCTTTGAGATGCCTGTCATTCATCAATAGAAATGTCATGTAGGCAGTTGGACCCGGGTGTCTGTGGAGTCAGGGAATCTGGGCTAGAGCTAGGCGTAAACAGTGTATGGGATTTAAACCAGCAGAGTGGATGAGATCATCAGAGAGTGGGCGTCTACTAGTGGAGAAGACAAGCAGCCTGAAGACTCAACCCTGCGGCTCTGCAACATTTTTGGGTCTGCAGGAATAAGAGACACTCAAAAGGAGGTTGGGAGGAAGTAGTAGAGGAGCAGTTCAGTGAAAGATGCAGTGAGGTTAGGTCTTGGGGAAAGTGTGAAACTTGAATTGAAGTCTCTGGAGCCTTCACTTCCTTTTTAGTGGTTTCCTACCTTCTCTGTGGTCCCTTTTCACCTAATTCCTTCCTTTCTTTCTCCCTTTCCTTCCTTCTTCCCTCCTTCCCTCCCTGCCTTCTTTCCTTCTCTCTTTCCCTTCTCCCCCTTCTCTCTCTCTCTTTCTCTCTCTCTCTCTCTCTCATTCTTTCTCCGAGACAACAACTGCCTTAGTTCTCACACTAAGGCTCCCTGCAGCATCTGCACCATCCAGGAGCTTACTAAAAATACAAATTGTTGGGTTCAACCCTAGACCTACAAATGAGAAACTCTAAGGGACCCAGTAAGTTGTGTTTTAACAAGCTCTTCAGTGCTTCTGATGCAGTTTGAAGCTTGAGAACTACTGCTTTAGGGAAAGTTGCTGATAAACACAATCAGTGAATGTAACTCGTGTCTCTTTCTGGGTCATCTGCCTAAAGCCAAATAGATTAGAACAGGAATAAATGGATTTAAGCTTCAGCTAGTAGACCACTATTGAGATGTCTTCACGGGGACCTGGGAACCTTCTCAAGCCCCACAAATCATAAACTAGGCAGCTGTCTAGTCTGTCTTTGATAATGGGCTTTATTGATAATTATATATTTTGTGTAGTATTATATAAACTCTCTAGATTCAAGTATAGAGACAATAAAATTTTTGGCATTTTAATGGACAATCTAAAATCTCTAACAACCACTCAGAACATTTTGTTTAAATGCAACTTATCTGCCAGGGGATTTAAAATAATGTCTGAATACTGAAGCTAATAATAATGATGATAATAATAATTATAATGGCAGAACATTTGTTGAATTGTGAATTTTTTATTCATAAAATACATCTCAACTTTATTTTAGCCATTTAAATAATAGAGTTTAGTGTATATTTAGCCAAGCATTACAGTAGTAAGGGCTTTAAGGAGATTAGAAATAAATGAATCCAATTAAAGAAAATGTCTGAGATTTGATATGTCATAGGTATGAATGAACTGTTTGCACAGCAACTGTAAAGAAACCATTAATGATTAACTATCTAGAGGAGGTTTAATCAAGAATAAATGTTATAGGACATAGTTTAAAATATTTAAGCTAAACAAATGAAGTTTTGTGCATTTGAAAGCATTGCATCATTTTGCTGTGTTTTCCTGGGCAAATTCAGAGTCTGAGGTTCTGCTTTTCTATAACCTACAGAAATGCCAGTGCATTTGCATTGTGTAGAAAAGGCAGAGCTTCCAACAGTGCCATGAGGTTTGGCTTTGTGGCATCTCCCAACATGAGCTGTGTGGGGAATTTGGGGACCCTGTGGCCTTAGGTATGAGGTTCAAGTTTCTCAGTGTTGTGAAAGATTATTTTGCTATAATTACAGGTTTTTGGTTTTTTTTTTCTGCTCCTGGAGTTTTTGTGGAGCTGAAAACAGGAGGTATGTTCCTTTGCTACATAGGAATCAGCTTTGCGAAGGACTAGGCAAGAAAACTGTTCTCGTGAGAATAGAACCTCAACCAAACCAAATATTGGCTAAATATACATTAAACTATTATTTAAGTGGCTAAAATAAATTTGAGTTATATTTGATGAATAAAAATTCACAATTCAGCAAAGTTTCTATCATCATTATTATTAATATTATATGCTTTGGTATTCAGACAACCTCAACCAAAATCTTTCTCAGGTATTAGAAGAGTTTCAAAGGGACGGAAAACATCACACCAGCTTAATAAATGACAGGGTCATGCCTGGTGAGGCGACAGACACACAGGGTGGGGAGGTAGAAAAGAATGCAAAAGAGAGGGCTGGAGTAACATGTTTGCATTTTATTTCCTATTGTTTGCAAATAAAAAAAGTCATACCAACTTTGTTGATATTAATGTTACTTTTTCTTTCTTTACATTTGCTCTTCTTAGAAATGGGCTAAAATTAGGGGTTCAGATTGAAGGAAAAAAGACGGATAGTTTTAAATTTATACCTCTTTAGAAACAGGCAGCACATTTTGTGTTCAATTTGTTTAGTTCTAACTTTTAAAGACCAACAATGTCCCCTTCCCCATCCCCAAGAAAATAAGAAACAGGAAAACAGTAAGATAAATGTGAGCCTTTGACCTGAAGGATTCTAAATATACCTAAAACTTAGTAGCTGAATATAGATTGAATTTCTGAGCATAATCATTAAGTTCCTTAGAACAAGAAATGTGGCCCCCTCATTAGGGTTTACTTCATTTGAACATTGATAAATATACCATTTATAACTCACATGAAACAAAATTGTTTTAAGAAACTACATGGTAAGACTTTCTTTTTTTTCAATTATAGCAATAATTTAAGTTCTATTCTCCAAAGAAGGAAACAGAAAGTCACAGAGTTCATATGAAAACCTTCAGAGACAGATAATTCTATAAGGTAGGAAGGGTGGAAAACAGATCAGAAAGTAAATGAAATGTCTGGCCACTGAGGGAGCATGTGAACATTCGGACATTTAAAAATTATAAATGGTGTGCCAGAGAAGTTGAACCTATGAGAAAATAAATTTATAGTGCTTCCTCTTTGTAACTTAATATGCACAAAGAAGAAAACCTGGAAATGTAATGAAAAAAATTTTAATATGAGGTGGGAGTGCTGGAAATTTGCTGCAATTCATGATTTTAAAGAAATATTTTCTAATTATAAAAATCTTACATGTTAATTAGAAAAAATTAAGATATGCAGAGAGGATTAAAGAGCAGATAAAAGTATTTCTAGTCTATTTTAAACTATTCACTCAACCTTTTAGTTTATTTTCTCTTACTATACATACATAGTGCATTTTAATTTTGAGATATAATTTTTTTAACTTTATCACAGTATATTTTATAATATTAGAGTACAAAAATACTAATGACTGCATAATATTTTATCACAGGGATCTATCATTATTTAGTAATTCTTTTGCTATTAGTTATTTGCTTATTTACACTTAAATATAAGAAATTATGCTGTGATAAGCACCCATGCATATAGGTTTTTGATACTTATCTCTGACTATTTTCATAAGATATAGTCCTAGAAGTGGAATTATGGTAATCCCCCTTAACTGTGGTTTAGCTTTCTGCAGTTTCAATTACCTGTGGTCAGCTATCGTCCAAAAATAGGCAAATATCATTATAATAAGATATTTTGAGAAAGAGAGAGATAACACTTACCTAACTTTTATTATAGCATGTAGTTACAATTGTTATAAGTTATTATTAGCTATTGGTGTTAATCCCTTACTGTACTTAGTTTATATGTTAAACTTTATCATAGTTATGTCTGTATAGGGAAAACAGCATATATGGGTTTTGATACTATCCACTCGGACATTTATTAGGAGGTCTTAGAATGTATCCCCCTTGGATGGGGGGCACTAGCATACTGGATTTAAGGTATGAACATTCTTCAAACTCTTGATAAATGTTACTAGTTACTCTCTTGCCAGTCATATATACGAATGCTTATTTATTTCACCTTACCTTCATTGTGTATTGGGATTTTTGTCATTTAAATTTTTTGCTAATATGAAAGCAAAAATAATATCTACTAGCTGTTTTTAGTTCATATAGGTTATTACTTGTGAGGCTAAACCTTTAAAATGTTTTTTAGTCATTTGTGCATTGTTCACATATTTTTCTTATTTTTCTATTGCAGAGATATTATATTCATTATCGATTTGTAGAAGATACTGTCTGGGGGTTGAAAGCACTGTTCTTGCTAACTCAATGCAATTGTTATAGTTTCAAATAAATGGTTGAACATGAAATTAATTTAGTATTCTAGTTCACCTAAGTAGTACATATTTTTCCCACCCCACCCCCAAGTTATGTTTTCATAAAAAATGTGCATTTTATTACTGTGCTTAACACAAAAATAGTAAAATATGATTTATTTTTTAAATTTAGGGGGCCACAGAATTTCAGAATGATCATTATTAATTATAATCTAATAATTTAAAAATCTCTCACATAAACTCGTTTAGTTATCAGATATCTCTTTCTCATTTATTTCGAAAGGTTAGCCAGCTTTTTGACTTTTCAGCCATTTGGATTAGAGATGAGTGAAAGTTTACCACAAAGAGAATTGTTTTGTTAATCTCTTGCAATTAACCATCCGTTCTATGCAAGATACTCTCTAACCTACAGTAAATAAAGGCTGTTATAAGAGAAGAAATTTAGAAAGTGGTTGCCAAGATGTGACAGCTATAAGACTCAATGCTAGAAATGCCAAATAAATGGCAGAGGTAGTGAATGGTACAGGAACCCAAAGCAAGGAGCAGTGGGAAATCACTGTGGTCTGTAGTGGTGGGAAAACAAATTCAGAACCAGTGTGGTGGTAGGTTTGGGTTTAGCTATATGTCCACTTGTTTTATGGGTTGGTATGAAGGTATTATGTCATCTCTGTTTTGAGGGTAGTTGACTTTGCCACATCTTATCAACATGTTACAGCTTTTTTGCCTTACTTTTTGTAGTGATTGCTTGCCTATTGATTATACCCATGACTTCCCTTCTTGCAATTGCAATGTGATGGTAAACTTTGTGCCTAAGCCATTTCTTATATGTGTGGTGCCATCCATGCCATAGTATATTGGACAAAATCTTCAAAATGGAGAAGAAAGATGGTTACTAGGCAGATGCAATGTTTATGTAAAACCAAAGGCTTTGGGGGAACTACTAAAATCACCAAATCAAATGGAGAAAACTACAAGGAGCAAACACAAATCCACTTATTAGTATGAGACTATTACATTTCCAAGGGCGCCTTAGCCTAATTTCCCAGCAGATTGTCTTAGTCTGTGAGCCCCTCACAGTATGGAATCCTCCTTATCAGCTCTCTCTGCTGGGCTCCATAGGAGCTTGAAAATGAAACATAAAGTAGGTCTCTCTGCTGTGGAGGTTTACCCAGTGGCCAGGCGGTAACTCTGCCAGAATATAAAGAAGGTCGTGCACTTCGTGTAACAGTGACTCTAGAATCCAATTAAAAAGTTTAGTGTAAGGCACAGTCATTCCTACTTAATCCGATCACGGTTTAATGCAATCCTCTGCTTATTTCAATCAGCGCCTTTGGAGCCAAATCAGTTGTATGTCTTTGTTTCCACGTTTTCCTTGGTAATTTGATCACCTTCAGCTGTTTTTTTAAAAAATAGCTCAATTGGGAAATCTGGCAAGATGTTTTCAGGATTGCCATGTAACATAAAGTCAACAAAAAAGCTCCAGAATGGCCAGCAGACCCCAAATTGACATGACAGAAGCAAGAATTCACTTGCCTAAAATGAAAGCGAAATAAAATGTGTTGGAGTTGAAGAGAAAAATCCTTGCAAAGAATCTTGAGTCAACATGAACTGATAAAACGCTGTGGATTTTTTCTCTGTACACTCATTACAACTCACTTGAAATTTGTAAATTTGTTAGTTCAACCATTGGTATTTATGGGGCCAGTCTCCCAGTTGCGATGATAGAAATAACTAATATGTTTCTCTGAAGCTGACAGTACCTTTTCATGGCAAAGACACCTTTTAATGACTTTGCAAGGGCATCATGCTGAACTTCTGGATTGGCAAGTTGACCTTTGCCTCGTGAGTGGTCGTGGTATACTGCTTAAGGGAAGGCTGAGGAAGGCCAATGATGCCAAAATGGCCCCATTTTCTCTATTGGAATTTGAGTTATTTCAAATATGTACATGACTATTATAGAGTTTAAAGTAGACTCAGATGGTTAATTCTGTAAATTGAATGATTTCTGACTGTCCGTAATGGAATAAGAGGATTACTTTGGTCTGTGCAAATATGGGTGAGATTGACAAGTGGCAAGTCCTAGTGATTGAAAAATTTCCCATTTTCCATTGCTTTAGGAACTGAGGGACCTGAAGGTGTCTGCAGCTCTCTACAAGCCACTGAAGGGAGGAGAAAAATGTAAATTTATCTCAGTAGGTTTTTGGAGAATTTGCCAAATGGCATGTGTTGTGATTCCTTTTATATGCCAATCATGTCTAGGAGAACAGCATGAGCTGCCCTTGGGAAGATTACCCTATGGAGCCCTAAGCAGGGTCTCTATGGCACTTTTCAAGAAAACATTAGCAGTAGAGCAGTGCTGTCCTTCATTTATTAAAATCAGCTAAGTCAAATTCCTCACCATACTGATTTAAGTTCTGTGCAGCTGAGTATCTTATTCTGTCCCACTCCATGGGGAAGTATTAAATAAATGACTTTGCTAAGCATACATGCAACTTTGAGGACATGTGTGATACCAGAATGTGCCTCACCAAAGGGGAGGAAGAGAAGTAGGGCCACATTTTTCTTTGTGTCTGGGTTAGGAGCAGGGAAATGGAACTCATAATGTGATTCCCAATGCTTTAAGCTATACAAATGAAATGCTCAGTTTAATAGAATTCTAAAAGTAAAACAAATGCTTTGTTCTTAGTGAATCTGCCATTCAGAGCTGCTCTTGGCAACACATCAACCACACTTGAAATGTCTTTAAGTGGTATTTTTTATTGTGCTTTCTATCCTAACACATCTTTTGAGCCATTGGAGTTCGGAACAGAGAAACAGGAAGGCCTCTCAGAGTGACTGACTGTGTTGTTGTAAGGTTCCCATTTTCTGGCTTAACAAAAGAGAATATACCTTAGTAAGTATTTTGGCTATTCTGCAATAGAGGTTAGAGCCTAAAAAGTAACAGAGCAAATTAAAGTTTGCTTGGAAAGGGAAGAAATATAGCATAAAAATTTTTCAAATAATGAAGTGTATTATAATCGCTACCAAAATGAAACTATTGTTCTCAGGAGATCAGGTACCAGAAAGGGCCACAAAGTTTGGAAGGTAAGAAATAATAATATTTATTGAGCATTTGCTTTGTTCTAGACACTGTGTTATGAGTTTTTCATATAATATTTTGTCTAATCTTCACCATATTTATAAGAGTTACAAAAAGGAAATTGAGGCCTATACACAGAAAGAGGCAGCGGTTGGCTTAGACCCCTGATCTACCTGATATCAGTCTTCTGCTAAATTCTAGTGGATGATTTTAAACTTTTATATGTATGTGAACACTAATATTTTTACTAATTTATTAAGAGGATTTGTGTAGCTCTTCTTATATTTGTTAGAGTTTTCACATGAATATATGTGGAACTTTAAACCAGTCCTTGGTTCAAAAATGTTATTTAAAACCACTTAATTTGGAGTATTTCTGTCATTGGAAGCTATGCCAAAAATTTGGAAAGACTATTTCAATAGTGAAATGCTTACCTAGGGTCATCTGAAAGTGTGCAAGAGAAAAATGAAAGCTTGCTTACTCCCTACCTGTAGCCATAAACCCCCTGGGCTGAGATGCTGCCTTAGGAATGGGTCTACAAAGTTATTTGGCCACACTCTCAGGGGCACACTATTTTCACTATCAGTCTAAGTCCTGTCAGGCAGGGACCACATAGGTGCTCTGCTGTCCAGTGGACGCAAGTGCATTTGACACAGAAGTCCACCTGTCAGAGTCCAGTTTGCGAGGAGGCTCACTCCTGCCTAAGGGCAGGTGGGTCAGACTTATGGTCCATCTGAATCTTTTCCCACAGAGAAAGGTTACTGAGTTTCAAGTTGTTAGTACTCATTGGGGAAAACAATCTTTCATAGTTGTATCCTTGTTATTTTCTTTCTCTTCCATCTGTGTGAACTACAGTGTAAATGGCCATTGAAATGTAACGAAATATCTCTTGATTCTTGTCCTCTAGGAACTTAGAATTCACTTGGAAAGACAAGATATAACCACTTGAAAAGTAAGGTTAGAGGAGGGAAAAAAAGGTTTTTGGTTCCTTCCTCAAAGTACACAGGAACTAGCCCTGGTCCCTTCTTCATGAGGGGTAGGGATTTAGTCCTTGTGCTCATTGATGTCTGCCCAGTCCCTAGAACAGGGACCCACACAAAAGAGACACTCAATAGATATGCATTAAATAAATGAATGAATGGCTTTTTCAGTCAGGAGGAACTTCATAGAGGCAAGTAGGGTTTAAGAGGAGTTTTATAGGTTGAGGGAGAGAATCAAGAAAATTTAAGTAAATTTAGGAAGAACTCTTTGGATGAAGCAGGGAAGAGATGAAGGAAACTTTGGAGATATTGTCACAAAAAATAGATGGGCACCACGTTTTGGGGGATATTGCATTTCTAACTGAGGAATTCTCAGAGTCTGTGGACTCCTTAGAAAGAACTGATGAGAGCTGTAAAGCAGAACTATGATGAGATCAGTCTTCCCAAGTCAGAGACAAATTGCATAATTACATTTGAAATTTTTGCTGCTCATGTAGAAGAATCTTTTTTTCCCCAAACTTGCATTGATTAAATGGATTATTTGATACAAAGCCATTGTAATTTGCTAATAATATAAATCATGACACTTTTGTGACAGTGACATTACTGGGGCTGTTTCAGTTGGCTTCTATTTCTTGTCACATGAGGGACTTCTTGCTTGAATTATACTTTTTCCCCCTTTTAAAACTGACAAGTACAAGTTGTATGTATTTGTGGGTGTACAGCATAGTGCTTTGGTATGTGTATACATTGTAGATTGGCCAAATCAAGCTATTTAACATACACATTACCTCAAATCTTTATCATTGTACACAAAATGATATGTAGTAAGAATACTTAAAATCTACTCTATTAGCAGTTTTCAGGTACTGAATTCCACTGTTGCTTTTGCCTGATTTTTCTATAGAAGAAGTGAGAAGGACAAAGAAAATAAATGAATATGCGCTGATCTTTGGAATGTGCCAGTCGCTTTTACATATATTGTATTAATTTAAGTTTTGTATGCTGGTCTTAATCCAAAGAGTGTTAAAGATGCATGTAAATTTTTAAAAAGATGACTCCATTAGAGGATTAGAGAAAAAAAGAAAAGTAAGATAAGAAAAATAAAGGAAGCCGGTGGAGTTTGTTGTACAAAAATGCTTTCCACAAGGACTTTGTTTTTTTTTTTTGAGTTGGAGTCTCACTCGGTTGCCCAGACTGGAGTGCAGTGGCCGCTCCTGGCCACCGCAGCCTCGACCTGCTGGGCTCCGGTGATCCTTCCGCCTCAGTCTTCCGAGTAGCCGGAATTACAGGCATGCGCTACCATGCCCGGCTGATTTTTTGATTTGTTGTAGAGATGAGGTCTCGCTGCCCAGGCGGGTCTCGAACCCATGGGCTCAGGCAATCCACTCACCTCAGCCTCCCAAAGGCGCGGGATTACAGGCTGAGCCACTGAGCCCGGCTCCACAAGGACTTTGTACACTTGCTAGTGGTGATTACAAATCAGACTTGAGTCCTTTCGACTTCTAGTGCAAAGAGGAAAACATATTGGGCTATATGATTCTCGGTGCTCACGAGATAAAAAGAAATTAATTACCCAGGAGCAGCCCAGCTAGTTCTAGAACCTAAGAAAATTCTCCCATGAGTCTTCACAGAGAAGACTCCCAGAAACATTTTGTTTGGGTTGCCAGTGGAAAGGGTTGATAGTCTCTTATGAAAACTGAAGAATCAGAGGAGATCTATTGCTGTCCAGAAGCCAACTGATGTTCTATCTGTGGGCAGGACCAAGGCTGTCATCTTTGACCCCAGATATCTCAAGCTATCACTTTGCAGTGAATTTCCCAAGATAAACTCTTTATCCCCTTCACATTATAGTATATTTATTTGTTTACTGTTTCTTCTCCTAAATAGATTATTATCTGCATGAAAGCAGGGATCATATGTGCCTTATTTATTCTTACATCCTCATATAGTACAAAGTCTAGTAGATGTTAGGAGCTCAGTAAATATGTATTGAATGAAGGAAGGAATGGAAAGTACTGGCGGTACAAATGTACCCTAAGGGAACTGAATTGGTTTGCTGGCTGAGATGGATTTTTAACTAGCCATATGCCTGGTTACATTAGCTAGCTTTAAGAATGTTTGGAATGTCTACCAGAATGACTGATCTTAGAATAGCTGATAGGCATTCTTCTTGCCAATAATCAGATAGTATCAGATGACCAGTTGTCTGCTGAGTTCATTCCACATAGGAAATATAGAGTAGGTTTTATAATTCATATCTCAACCAATGAGCTCACAAAAGCTTAGATAAGTTGAATTATGGGTTCATTTTTCTACTTAACCAAAAAAGTGTATTTATTTTTTTGGTGATGATTATACACAAACTTTTATGAAAACATGAAAATACAGACAACAAAATAAAGCAGGCAGCCTTGTCACTCCATCACCTCTAAACAATAACTATTTTATGACACTTTTTCCATTAGCTAAGTGAAAAAGCATGCCCATGGCACAACAATCCTGAGTTGACCTAGAAATAAAGATAAGAAGATTAAGACAAACATTGAGACAATTCAGGGAGAAGTGGAAGCAAAATACTGTCCCCTGAAAGTGGCATTCTCACTTTAGGGTCAGATACCAGTGGGTCCTCTTGCTGAGTCACAAACTGAGCTTAAGTTGCAAATCTTCCTTCCTTCCTTCCTTCCTTCCTTCCTTCCTTCCTTCCTTCCTTCCTTCCTTCCTTCCTTCCTTTCGTTGGAGTCTCACTCCATCGCCCAGGCTGGAGTGTGGTGGCATACTCATGGCCACCCCAGCATCGACCTGCTGGACTCCTGTGATCCCTCCACTTCAGCCTTCCAAGGAACCGGAACTACAGGCACAGGCTACCACACCCGGCTAATTTTTTGAATTTATTGTAGAGATGTAGTCTCGGCAAGTTGTCCAGGCTGCTCTTGAACCTGTGGGCTCAGGCAGTCCCCTCACCTCTGCCTCCCAAAGTGCTGGGATTACACTGCTCCTGGTCAAATTGCAAATCTTTCTTTTGGGTCCCCCTACAGGAGAACTGTATGCAAGTTCATAGACATTAGATTTTTAAAAAGTATTTTAAAATCAAATCTCTTTCATGAGCATATTATATAATATCACTGTGGTACATGTGGCAGCTACATTCACACTCATTAGCTAAGTGTTGGGTTTTTCTTGTCTTTTTACTTGTAAAAATTTTATGTATTTATGTCTCTATTTATTTTATTTTTTAACTTTAGAGTTGTGGAGTATATGTGGGGATTTACTACATAAGTAAGTTGCATTCAGGTAAAGTTTGGGCTTCTAGCTTGCCATCACTCCCTGTGATAATGGAATAGGTACCCTAGAAAAGAGAATACGAAATTCATATGGAAACAAAAAAGAGCATGAATAACTAAATCAATCCTTTGCAAAAGGAACAAAGCTGGAGGCATCACACTTTCAGACTTTAAACTTTATTATAAGGCTATAGTAACCAAGACAGCATAGTTATGGTTCAGGAATAGGCACATGAACCAATGAAACAGGACAGATAATCCGGAAATAAAAACATGGTCTCTCAGTCAACTCATCTTCGACAAAGCTATCAGTAACAAATATTGGGGAAAGGAAACCATATTTAGCAAATAGTGCTGAGAAAACTAGGTAGCTATATGCAAAAGTATGAAACTGGACTCCCTGTCTATCATCATAATTAACCAAAAATTAACTCAAGATGGATCAAGGATTTAATGTAAAACCTCAAACTATAAAAATCTTAGAAGAAAATACCTTCCTGGATATCAGAGTTGGCAATGAATCCATGGCCAAGTCCTCAGAAGCAAATGCAGCAAAAGCTAAGATAGACAGGTGGGACCTTATCAAACTGGAAAAATGTTAGATTTTTCTAGAATAATACAGATGTTTGTAGAAAGTAGTTATATAGCTAACTTTTGCTTGCTTCCTTTTCAAATATGGATTACTGTCATTCCTCTTGAGAGTATGCATTAATTCATTTCCTATGGTGGCTGATTTAGGGCTTTGTCCTCCTTCCCTGCAGAGACACAGAATACAAAGGCCTGCAGCTCTCCCTGGATCAGATCTCAGCCTCCAAACCAGCCTTCTCCTATGCCAGCAGCTCTACCCCCACCATGACTGACAACAGAAAGGGTGCCAAGTCCCGGCTCTCCAACTCAAAGTCAAAATCCAGGACTTCCCCATACCCTCAGGTAAGTGCATCACCATTTGCAACTTTCTTTTTTGGTGACCTGGTTTGACTGTGATGTTGAGGAAGTATTAAATTGTTTGGAATTAATTAATAAATTTCAAACATCTGTAAATCTGGAAGTTTTTCTAAAACGACCTTCTTCCTCCTCTGCTTCCTTTAAAATAACTGTGCTAGTAAAAGTTTAAAATGATTTTGTTGTTTATTGTATTTGTATAAAATTCGTGAGAGTCTAGTTGTTGTCAGAACCATAATTTCCTTGTGATTTCAAGGAGATTGATGCTATATTTTTTCCTTCCACAACAAGTAACCAGAAAGATGTACCCAGCTTAGCAAGATGTGGAAAACAAGAGCTTGATATAGAAAAATTGATCTTAGGACAGGAGCTGAAGAAGAAAAAAATTAAGAGGTAGAGGTAAAGGATCAAGGATGCATTTCACCAAGAGATTTGAACAAAGATTGACTATTTATGAAGAGGAAAGAAATAAAGAGAATCTTCCAAATGGCAGGAATGGTAGCAAAAGCAAATCCCCTCTCATCTTTGCAAGGTAGTGAGATGTTGAGACCCAAAGGAGGTAATCCAGAAACTGTAAAGTACAAATGGGAGCCTTGGTTTTTGGAAGAAAATTTTAATTTTCTGATCAATCACTGAGACATAGAAACTAGACTGTGTCAAGGTGTGTGCACAACTATCCTGGCCTGGAGGAAGTAGGGCAGGACAGGGAATTCCCTAATCCCAGTGTCTTGTGGCCACCTCACCTTCATCCTTTTCCTTTAACAGTACCATGTCAAACTTCCTACAGTTCACGAGAGTAACCCAGGAGATGATTCCTGGGCTTGTATAAAACCAAACCGGTTTCTGAGTCATTTATTTATCAAGAGGGTTTTTTTCATTTGTGTTTTAAATTTATTTTTAAGTAGAAATGACAATTCAGTATACACAAAAACCACGATTTCCTTACTTGTCAGAGCTCTGCTATTCTGTTGATATCTATGAGTACATACTGTTTGAGAAAGTGTCGTTCATTTAACCAAGAAGCTATTATTTGATAGATTATTTTGGTGACTTGGTATATTAAAAGACCATGATCTCTGCATCTAAGAGACTATGGCACACAGTTTGAAATCTTTCACAGAAGACCAGTGTTCTTTACTCTGAAAAAAGGGAGGAAAAGCAGATGTGTGATACCTAGATGTTTTCCAGGGAACAGCTTTTGAGAACTGAGCACTTTACTCATAAAGCACAAAGTATATTTTAGTCAAAGTCACTGTAGAGAGGAAGCTGTTTCTTTTTACTAAACACCTAATGAGAAGCTTTTCCTATTACTATTTTGTACTTTGGGAAGATAATTTCACTGTCCTATTTTACTATGTGGAAGGACGGATTTATGGCTTTGGGTAGTTTTCTAAGATATAGGAGTGTTGGACATGTAAATGAAAGAAGAATTTAAATTATAAAGTACAAAATGTGTCCATTGTTACATAGAAATTAAGCTACAAAAATAAAATCTCTCCAATTGACCTCCAAAACCTTACTGTCTACTCTATGTTTTCTTTCATGCTCAGCTTTTAACACTTAAGTTTTGTGCTAATTCGCGCTAATAGTAGACTATTTTAACTGCCGTGTGTGTGTGTGTGTGTGTGTGTGTGTGTGTATGTGTGTGTGTGTGAGAGTAAGGAGGAGTTAATTTAAAAATTACACATGTTCTGTAGTTGTAAAGTAATAAAGATGAGTGGGAAGTAGAAACATTTCTCTTTCTTCATGTTTCCTCTCCAAAATTGTCATTTCTTCTCGAAATGTTCTACGATGTATAAAAATGCATATACAGACATATGTTTACATGGGATTTCTCTCGACATTTGTATAGTCATTATTGTGGCTAATCTTATATAAGAAGTCCTTAGAATTTTGGACATACATCTTATTTGAAATGGCGTAAATTAAGTTTACTTAACATTTACATGTCTAGTTAAGGATATTCTTTAATTGTGTTTACTTTAGACAATCATGGTGCCAGATCAATCGCTGACTGAGTTTCTACTTCATGGGAGGCTAATACGTAGTAATCAGAAATGGAACACACTCTCTTTGCTTTTGAAGACCCACCTGTGTAGACAGACACGTGAACAGGCATTTGTAGTAAATTGTCATGGCTGAGAGTGTCCTCTAGGGACAGATTGGAAAAGCATGACAAAGAGGGCAGATTCATCACTGTTTCTGTTGGAAGAAAACAACTTAGAAATCCTCCATCCTGAATTTTATATCCTCAGAATTTTTTTTTTTTTGGCTGGAGTACAGTAGCACACTGCAGCCTCTACCTGCTGGACGCAGGTGATCCTTCTGCCCCAGGCTTCCAAGTAGCAAGAACTACAGGCATGCACCACCATGCCCAGCTGATTTTTTGGTTTGCTGTAGAGACAAGGTCTCGCCATGTTGCTCAGGCTGGTCTCGAACCCCTGAGCTCAGATAATCCTCTTACCTCAGCCTCCCAAAGTGCTGGGATTACAGGCATGATCCACCATGCCTGGCTATTCCTCAGGAATTTTAAAGAAAAAAATTAGCTTCCACAAAATATTATTTGGTCTGAATTTGAATATTATTAAAGAATAATTAACTTTTAATTTTTGTGCCTCATTACTATTTGGTATCTTTGACTCAGCAAATGTTGATATATGCATCGAAAAGACACTACTCTGGTCATTGTGGTAGTTGAGGGCTAGGGATTGGATAGAGTGTTAGAATATAAAGAAGTGGTCTAAGAGATGGCCATACATTTTGTAGTACAGTTGAAGTGATAAATTATATCCTAGAATAAGAAGTGTGTAGGAGATGGAGTCTGAGGGCTTTTTGGGTGGTGTCGGTGACATGGACTCTTGCCTGACTGAGGAAAATGTGAGTGAATAGCTGCAAAATAAATTCCTTTTTAGTGACTGAATGATGAAACTTTTAATTTTATTTAATTTTAAACACTTCTACTTATTTTTCAAAAATAAAGTGATAGTCTTTTCTTTTTTGTTATTTCCATATTTAATAAGTTGAACATGGAAATTCTCATCAGATTTTTCAACAGGCAGTTTCCAGAGCCAAATTGAGCTCAAAGAGTAATGTGTGGTGCCTTTTCAATTAACTACATAAATGGTGATTTAATGATTCTATCAATATTATATATGAGGCTCTTTGCTCTGACTATTACATATTGGCATATGTAGAAATTAGGCATATGTAGAAATTTCCAACAGATATCTGACGCTGCTCTTTGAAATTATTTAGGCACTATTACGTGAATATTTGAGACACGCACAAATTGTAACTCGCCACCACTACTCAGTTTGTCTGCTGTGGTAGATGAACCTTCAGATCCCTTTCTGGTATGAGATGCCCTTAGGAATGATTTTAGACTTGATTATATTATGGCCACTTAATGAATGACTCAATCACCTTTGGACTTCTGTGTATTCCTCAAGACAGGAGAGGTCAAAAATAGAATTGTTTTAAATGGTTTGGGGACAATTGCTGTAAGAAATATTATAGTTAATTTCTAAAGATTTCCATAGCTATCATGCTGCTGTACGGTGCCAGTCTTACCATGATGACAGCTGTATTTTATTGTTATTAGTTTTTTTTTTAATTTTAGTGTCGTGGGATACATGTGAGGATTTGCTACATAGGTAAATTGTGTGCATGAGGTTTGGGTTTCTAGGCCCTTTCTCTCCCTGGTAGTGGACATGGTGCCCCGTGGGTAGTTTTGTGCCCCTTATTCTCCCTATTGTTTTTGGGTTTACTTTACTAATGAAAACAGCAGTGTTTTTTTCCCCATAGTTCTGCAGAATTATATATATATTGAGTTTATAGAATTTATTTATTTTTTAGACTTTATCCACTAGAGATTGCTAAATTTTTTTTTTTTTTTTGAGTTGGAGTCTCACTCTGTCTCCCAGGATAGAGGGCAGTGGCATGCTTCCGGCCACTGCAGCCTCAACCTGCTGGGCTCAGGTGATCCTTCCACCTCAGCCTTCCAAGTAGCCGGAACTACAGGCATGCGCCACCATGCCTGGCTAATTTTTTGATTTATTGTAGAGACGAGGTTTCACCATGTTGCCCAGGCTGGTTTCGAACCTGTGAGCTCAGGCAATCCTCCCACCTTGGCCTCCCAAACTGCTGGATTATAGGCTTGAGTCACCATACCCGGCCGCTGAGATATTTTCTGCCTCTTTTTATGAAACTAGTTGTAGCTGCTCTAATGCCAGTTGGAAGTTATCTTGCTATGGTTTAGTCACGTCAGTCATGAGTAAATTGCCTCCTGATTCCGGAGTTTTCTTTTAAACTTCTCACTTTGGCATGTTTATAGTTATGTTTATTACAGACAGTGCATGCCATCCTGTTTTATTTCATCATCCTGCTTTCCTCTTGCCTTTTCCCTAGCCAGTAATAACCAAGGCACTATATAATTCCATAAGACTGCATGCTTCTGAAATCTGAAAGTGTTTAATCACTCGCTACAGATACACTGTAACACTTGCTGATTTTATTCCACATCTGTTACCTTAAATAATCCCACAGAACCCTCTTAATTTTAATTGCCAGCAATCTGGTTTCCTTTTGGTGAAGGTAGAAACCCTCCTGCAATGATTCTTTCTGGTCCCAAAAATGCAGCCATGTCTACTACAGTGAGTGACTTTTTAGGTTAGAGAAAGGAAGGATCAATAATTTTTCAACATAGTTGTCCCTTTATGCATAATGATTTTATCACGATCAGTGTAGATTTCCCTTCATTTCATGTTTTAAGATAACATGAAAAAGTGTAATCCTTGACCATTAATAACAAAAAATTAATACATTTTGCAAAAAATCAAATGAGAGCTGGGCTCGGTGGCTCAGCCTGTAATCCCGCGCCTTTGGGAGGCTGAGGTGAGTGGATTGCCTGAGCCCGTGGGTTCGAGACCTGCCTGGGCAGCGAGACCTCATCTCTACAATAAATCAAAAAATCAGCCGGGCGTGGTAGCGCATGCCTGTAATTCCGGCTAATTGGAAGGCTGAGGCGGAAGGATCACCGGAGCCCAGCAGGCGAGGCTGCGGTGGCCGGTAGCGGCCACTGCACTCTAGTCTGGGTGACAGAGTGAGACTCCAACTCAAAAAAAAAAAAATCAAATGAGATTATCTTCACAGGAAGTCTTATATTATACAGCCTTATTTGTATTTCTTGGCCATGTATGAATTTGAGATTAGTTTCCCTCTTCTACAAAAATATCAGGAGATTATTAGAGTGGACATTTATAGTCTTTTTAGGTTATCTTCATAAATGAATTTCAGAGTATTATTTTAGAAAACAATTTACTCAATAAGGTATGACCTTTGGTTATTATTAGTTCTGGCATTTAAAAACCTATGATATGCAATAAAGTGCTAAAAGCAAGTCCTTGAAAAACCATGTCCAGGGTCTAGTTATTAGTTTGGTTATTATTAGTTCTGGCATTTAAATACCTATGATATGCAATAAAGTCCTAAAAGCAAGTCCTTGAAAAACCATGTCCAGGGTCTAGTTGGGTAGACAAAACCAACCTTTTAGAGAAGAATCATAAAATGCAGATGGTCATGGGTCCTCAAGGCCTTAGCTTTTCCCTTTTCATTTCTTTGGCACATGGTTGAGGGAAGGAACAGACAGTGGTATCCAGGGACCATTGGCTTCTGCCCAATCATCCTAGCCACTAACAGGTTTTCTCCATGATCACTTTGTGAAATCCATCCTGATCACACACTTTCTCTTTAATCAGCCTGATTATGCCACCCAAATTCATCTGTCACTATCGATCATCTTTACCTTCACCCCGCACGTGGGTCTCAGGGGGAATCAGGGTGCCTTATTTGAAATTGGTTAGTGAAGTCTGTTATAAAATACACACAGTCTTGCTGAGCGAATATGCAGGATCAAGGATCACAGAGAAAGGCAACATTTTTTGAGACATGATGAGTAGAAGAGTGACAAGAATGAAGGGAACTAGCAGTAGGGATAGGCAAAAGTGATTGTTTCCAGTGCAACTTTCTTTTTTTTTTTTTTGATTCGGAGTCCTACTTCCTCGCCCAGGTTGGAATGCAGTGGCACGCTCCTGGCCACTGCAGTCTCAACCTGCTGGGCTCTGGTGATCCTCCTGCCTCAGCCTTCCAAGTAACTGGAACCACAGCTAATATTTGATTTATTGTAGAGTTGATGTCTCGCCAAGTGGCCCGCACTGGTCTCAAACCCGTGGGCTCAGGCAATCCACTCACCTCGGCCTCCCAAAGCACTGGGATTACAGGCTGAGCCACCGAGCCCGGTTCCAGTACAGTTTTCTTAAGCCATTATAGAGCAGTTCTTTGACCTTCACCTTACTTTGGAGCTAAATAGTATAAAGTAGGTATTTATGGTCGATCAACTTGGTATATAAAATTAGATATAGAGCTGTATACTTTGTTGTTAAATAACTTCATTTCTCAGGTGGGGAGATATCTTAAGTATAATGTTCCTTTGATGACATACATTTATAAAAGACACTTAAAAATGCACTCCCAATAGTGAAAATTCAAAGATGACAAATCTCACAACAATTAAATAAACAGATGGCTAGATTTAGTCACATTAGGTTTATAAGTAAGGCAGTAGGAATTATTGAATAAACATAGACCAATGAGAAGAAGAAAAAAAACAACAACAGCATAAAGGAGGAAAGTGAAATGATACTTAGCAAAAATAACAAGGTAAAAGGAAAAAATTGGGAGCGGGAGGCAGTAAAAGTAAAGTCTCTGAGGACAGGAGATATTGCTCTTGGTAATCAGATTTCACTACCCACTCAAAAATCCTTAGTACATATTGAGTGCCTGGGTAAATGGATAGATGATCCCACCAAGGTGATGGAGTTGTTGGAGAAAGAAGCCAGAGAGTGGTGGGATATGTTAAGTCCTGGGGACTCAGTCCTTGCCCCAAAGGGCTCAAAAATTTGATAGAAGAGAAGAGATATAAACATCCTTTAGACATAGTATAGTGTATCATGTGGGGAAGGCATGTGGTAGTCCTCTAGTGGTGATGGTATATGGGCTGGGAGTTGACCTGTCCTTCCAGGAGTGTTCTGGAGGTAAGAGTTGGGGGCAGACAGTGAAAGAACCAATGGCCTCTAGGCTTAGTGAACTCACATGCTACAGGGAGTTATCAACAGGATTGGATTTATCCCTGTTTGCAAGATCTTCAGTGGGGCTGCAAGATGAAAAGGACCAGACTCATGCTCACTCTCAACTCCTGGCTCTGGTTTTCTATGCTCTCACCCATTTGCCCTTCTGTACCCATTGCCTGAGTCCTGGGAGAGTCCTCACTCTGGATGATTGCAACAGCATCTTAATTTTCTCCCCATTTTTGGGAAATTTACCTCTCCTGTCTGTCTTCCTTCCCAGGCTGATTTAAAAGACCACTGATCATGCCAGCATATGGAGACCTGCCACAGCCCTAGCTATCACTCAAGGTCATTCATAACTGGACTCCAAATAACTTCCCCAGCATTTTCTCTCATTGGTCTTCTACCTGAACCCTGTGATCTAGCTAACCCAGTATATTCATGTTTTGATAAATGCTTGTCCTTTCATGCTTCTATGCTTGTGCTCGTGCATTTATTTCTGTCTGCATTGTCCCTATTTTTCAAGATTCTCCCTGCCTTCTAGGGTCCAGATTGAATGCCAACTCTTTTATGAAATACTACTGAGTTATATTTCACCTTTGGACCTCTATTTAGAATAATTCACCTTTTACTACTTTCCAGATGTCCTGTCTTCTCTCTTGGACAGTAGTGTCTTTGAAAGTAAAGATCAAGTCTTTTTTATATTCAATTCCCTCCTTTTTGCTCCCAGTATCTAGTATGGCATCCTTCTCATATTTAATCACTAAGTGTTTATTAATGGAAATAAATGAAAAAAATAATTTAAAAAGTGTGGAAACACTTTGTTAGTTGTCTGTAGAGATATTTAAAATACCAAGAGAGGGGGAACATTTTGTTACACAGGGATTTTATAACTCATGTAAAGTGGTAAAACAACCTGGGAATGGTTTGACAAAAGCCAAATCCTGTAGTGCAAATCGAACACCTAAGTGCTGAGAACAAATTAGATGTGGTGGAATCTATGGGTTCGTTGAAGAGTGAAACTTTGAATAAGCACTTCCCACAGAGAACCATCCACTTCCATTCCTAAGATGGACTTTCTAGTCTTCATGTCCCCATTGTCATCTGCAGAACAAAATGGAAAGATGTGACAGCTGATATTTGCTCTGTGTGCAGGTTTTGATTATAAAATAGTTGCACTGACATTTGCATGACTGTGTAAGAAATGCTATCTGACTTTGTTTTCCATCTCAATTACATATCTTTGTTTATGGGCTTAGCACTAGTTTCGGGGCTCAGTAAACTCTTTCTAGATCATCTCCTCTTTGTCTTTCAATAATCTATATACAACATTTGTTCTATGTCTTTAGTGGAGTAATATTCTATGAGAGAAGGATTTTCTCAATAAGAAAGAGAAAATCTCTCGAAATATTGCTATCTGTTTGTTTGGTTCAGTTTTTGTTCTTTTGGATACAAAAGACCTTGTGAGGGTCACATTCCTTTATAACATTTCTTGACTCTTGTTTCCTTTCCACTGTCTTTGTCTGGTTCCAGGCTCTGGAACAAAACATCAAATTTAGACAAGCCCATTTACCCCTTCATTGTTCTTTTGGTTTCTGATTATTTCTGCCAGAGTAAGTATCTTAAAATATCATTTTTGTTATGCCTTTTCTTCTGTGCTTAAAAACCTACAGAAGTCCCTCATTGGTTATAGTATGACATCCAGTCTCCACAATCTGGCCCAGGCCTCATTTCTGCCTCTACCTGTCTCACTTCACTCTGCTACCCCTGCCCTGTGTCAGCTCTGCATTCTAGCTACAGTCTGTTTATTCTGCCTGTGGATACCTTGCTTCTAAAATCCTACCCACCCATCAAAGCACATCTGCAGCTCTATGCCTCACCCCACAGATTCCTTGGTATAAGACCTAATTAATGTCCAACACATCATGATTCTATAATGTAGCTTTATTTGGATCTGGGGGAGAGTGGGCTTCAACAAAGAACTTGGACAGAGAGTGAAGCAACTGTCCTAAGTCAAATGGGAAGCCTCTTCTTTGGCCTTAATGGAAGTGATCCCAGAATTTGTGATTCTGCTCCCCAGCTGAAGAAAAGAGGTTAATAGCTGAGTCCACCATCAAAATGTATCTAGGGAAAGTTTTTGAACAAAATCCATAAAATAAAATTTTATTAAAACTAAATAGTGAAATTAAAGAAGGCAATGCCTTATTTGACAGTTTATGGTAGGATTTGACCTACTAATATGGGAAAATTTTAGAGTTAAAAAAGTTGGATTGGATATCTTTATCTAAAAAGTATAAATTTCTTTAGTCTTTCTTTCTTTCACAGATTTTTAGGAAACGTGTCTAATAATATATTATAGTACATTGAATTGCTTTTTTTTCCTGGAAGGTCAAGGTTCTGATGTAAGCAGAATACACATTTTTCTCAAGCTCATGCAGAACATTCTCCAGGATAGATGATATGTTAGGCCACAAATCAAGTTTTAATAAATTCAAGAAGGTTGGAATGATGTCAAGTATCTTATTTTTTTAAACCACAACGGCCTGAAACTAAAAATCAGTAACAGGAGGAAAATTGAAAAATTCAAAAATACATAGAAATTAAACAACACACTCCTGAACCACTAATGGGCCGAAGAAGAAATCAAAAAGAAAAAAAAATTGATACGAATGAGAACAGCAATACAACATATAAAAACATATGGGATGTAGCAAAAGAAACCCTAAAATACACATTTATAAACACTTACATTAAGAAAAAATACAGTTCTCAAATAATCCAACTTTACACTTAAAAGAACAGTTAGGGGAAGAATAAACTAAGACTGAGATTAACAGAGGGAAGGAAATAATAATGAATTAAGCAGAAATAAATGAAATAGAGAACAGAAAACAATATAAAACATCAACAAATCTGTATTGTTTTTGAAACAATCAGCATAATTGACAAAACTTTAACTAGAAGAAATAAGGAAAAAAGAAAGATGACACAAATTAAATTATAGAAGGAAAAGAAAATATTTCAATCAATACCACAGAAACATAAAGGATCATAAGAAACCACTGTAACAGTTATATGGTGACAAGTTTGATAACTTAGTCTTCTGGATAAATTTTCAGAACATATAGCCTACCAAGACTAACCATTAAAAAATAGAAAATCTAGCCAGGTACAGTGGCTCACGCCTGTAATTCCAGCACTTTGGGAGGCCGAAGTGAAAATATTGCCTGAGTGAGCCCAGGGGTTCGTTTGAGACCAGCCTGGGCAACTTGGTGAGACCTCGTCTCTACAGTGAACCAAAAAATTAGCTGGGCATGGTGGTGCACACCTGTACACCTGTAGTTCCAGTTACATGGAAGGCTGAAGCAGAAGGATCACCAGCAGGTCGAGGCTGTGGTAGCTGAGATCATGCCACTACACTCTAGCCTGGGTGACAGAGTGAGACTCTGACTCAAAAAAAAAAAAAAAAAAAAGAAAACAAAAAAAAAAGAAAATCTGAACACATCAGTAATTAGTAAGGATGTTGCATCAGTAATCAAAAACTTCCCAACAAAGAAAAGCCCGGGACCAAATTACTTCACTGGTGGATTCTACCAAACATCTAAATACTTAATTCCAATCTTTTTGAAACTCTTCCAAAAATTAAAGAGGAAAGACAGTTTTCAAAGTGATGTTACAAGGCCAGCATTACTCTTATAACAAAGCCAGAAAAGGACACTGCAAGTAAATAAAATTATAGGTCAATAACCCTGATGAACATAGATACCAAAATTCTCAACAAAATAACAGCAAATTGAATTAAACAGTACATTAAAAGTGTCATACACCATGATCAAGTGGTATTTATCTCTGGGATGCAAGATTGGTTCAACATACACAAATCAATAAATGTGATACATTAACAGAGTAAAGGATAAAATCATATAATCATCTCAGTAGATGCAGAAAAAGCATTTGACAAAATTCAATATTCTTTTATTATAAAAACTCTAAACAAATTAGTGTAAGAAGAAATGTACCTTAACATGAAAGGTCATAAATGGCAAACACACAGCTAATGTATTCAGTGATGAAAAGCTGAAAGCTATTCCTTTAAGATCAGGAACAAGAAAACACAGCAATAGAAAAAACCATCATCAACTTCATATAAAACTACAAATGACCTTGAATAGCCAAAGCAATCTTGAGAAAGAAGAACAAAGCTGGAGGCATCACATTTCCTGATTTCAAACTATATTACAAATCTGTAGTAATCGAAACAATAGGGGACCGGCATAAAAACTGACACATACACCAGTGGAACAGAATAGAGAGTCCAGAACTAAACCCATACATATATGGTGAACTACTATTTGAGAAAGATGCCAAGAAAACACAATGAAGAAAGGATAGTCTTGTCAATAAATGCTTTTGGAAAAACTGGATATTCACATGCAAAAGAATGAAATTAGACTGCTGTCTTACACCATTCACAAAAAAAGTAACTTGAAATGAATTGCAACTTAAATATAAAACCTGAAACCATAAAATTCCTAGAAGAAAACATAGGGAAAAAGCTCCTTGACATAGGTCTTGACAGTGGTTTTTTTGAATATGACACTAAAAGTACAAGCAACAAAAGCAAAAATAAATAAGTGGGATTGCATCAAACTAAAAAGCGTTTGCACAGGAAAAAAAATATAATAAAAAGGCAACCTTTGGAATGTCCAAAAATACTTGCAAAATATCTGACAAAGGATTACTATCCAAAATACATAAGAAACTCATACAATACAATTGCAAAAAATAAAAATTCAATTCAAAAAATAGGCAAAGAACCTAAATAAGCATTTCCCCCCCAAAGAAGACATATGGCCAACAGGCATATAGAAATGTGCTTAACATTACTAATCATCAGAGAAATGCAAATCAAGACCACAGTGGGGTATCACCTAACACCTGTTAGAATGACTATTATAAAAAAGACAAGAGATAAATGTTGACAAAGTTGTGGAGAAAAAGAAACCATTGTGCACTGTTAGTGGAGTGTAAATTGATATAGCCATTATGGAAAATAGTATGGAAGTTCTTAAAAACATTAAAGATAGAACTATGATATGATCCAGCAATCCAACTTCTGGGCATATATCTGAAGGAAGTGAAATCAACAGCAAAGAGCCATTTTCGTGCTCATATTCACTGCAGCAGTATTCACAGCAGCAAAGACATGGAAACAACCTAAGTGTCCATTGATGAATGAATGATTTAAAAATATGGCAAATATATATATATGTATATATAAAGAAATATCATTCAGTCATTAAAAAAGACGGAAATCCTTCCATTTGCAATAAAATGGGTAAATCTAGAGGGTATTTTGTTAAGTGACAGAGAAAAGCAAATACTGTATAATTTGACTTATGAAGAATCTAAAAAAGTTGAACTCATAGAATAGAATGGTGGTTATCAGGGGCGGGAGGGTGGGGAGAATGGGAGGATGTTTAGGAAAGGGTACACACTTTCAGTTACAAGATGGACAAGTCCTGGGGATCTAATCTAGAGCGTGATGATTATAGTTAATAATACTGTATTGTATGTTTGGAATTTACTAAGAGTAATCTTAAGTCACTATGTGAGGTAATGGATGTATTAACTGACTTGATTGTGGTAATCATTTCACAATGTATACGTATGGCAGTGTATACATATACCTTAAATAGATACAATTTTATTAGTCAATTACATTGCAGTAAAGCTGAGAAAAAAGGTTTTGATGTATATTGTTTAATACACAGTTTACACTATTTTAGTTCTCATTTTTACTGTGGCTTGGAAGAAAAGGTGGCTCTATCCTTCCATTTGCAGTCACCAGTTTGAAATCGATTAACTCAGTGGAGGGCCTTCGAGTTTCAATTTCTTTTCACAAAATTACAAATCTGATAGACCTTCTCTTTCAGCATGCAGAAGGCTGGTTATATGCCTGACAATCTGTTGGCCCAGTTCTAGGACACTGCCAAGAGCAGCTTGGGCAGCCTGTCTTTTGTCCAGGCCCAGAATCAAGCAGGGGAAGACCAAACAAAGCTGCAATAAGGGGTTGGAGCAGGTGGCACCACCTGTACCCATCTAATTCAAGTCCATCTAATCTGCCACTTATATGTGAAAAATCAGAGAGTGAGTCAGAGCATCAGTGAAAGGATCAAAGTGACTCTGGCTCATGCCCGAAGCCCATCATGGAAAGAAGATTACCATTAAAATTAGTGCTACTGGTCCTAGAAATTCAGGATTTACTCAGTGGGCTAGAACTATTTCTATATTATCTATGCAAGTAGAAATATACTTGATCATTTACAGTGTGGGTGCTGTGACAGAAAGTACTTAATTAAACGTTTATTTTATGTCTGTTATTACCTGTTTCAAGTCTTCAGTGCAATGCCTTTACCTTCGGATTTACAAAAGGGGTGGGTTATGGATTTCGTGGTTTGGGAACGACTCTCTCCATATGGACCTTATAGGAGATCCCTTATAGAATTACACTGGAAGAAACCCAGCTCCGGGTCCTGTGTGCTGAGTCCCTTCCAGCTGCACATCACCCTGACAGCAAATGAGATGTCGACTATAGTTACTTTTCTGTGAGAAAAATGAGTGAACCGAATCCCAGAAACATTTTTGTAACTGTGGGGGTGGGGTGGGGTGGATTAAGAGAAGGCCTATGACATTTCAAGCCGCATTTGAAGCGTATATCTTAAAAATTCCCATGTTTTTACTTTAGGAAATACATCAGGGTATTTACAGGTATGAAAAATTTGTCGCCAGAATATTCTTTGAGCTACATATAACTAAAATGTGGATTAAGGTTAAAAACAACATCACAGTAGATAGTATATTATACTACCAATGGATCAGTTCATAAGATAAAGAAGGAAAATCTTGTGAAAGTATTCTTAAGAATTGATTTTGGTTTGCTGGCAATTTATACCATTCTCTGAAATAAGAGAAGACTGGCCAAATGTTGAATTTTGATTCAGTATTTGTGTTCTAATTACGTATAGTACAAATGAGTATATTTGCTGCTCAATTACTCTAGTGAAATTATTTCCAACTGTGGAATGTGACTCAAGATTCATATTTTTTCTTTTATAATGCATTCTCTAATTTTTCTTGAAGTTTTTTTTAAAGCTTAACTCTTTAGAAACTATATGTAATTAAATTGAATTTCATAAAAATATCTCAGGAGGGTTTTTTCCAATGCTAAATATTTGTGAGACTTAAGTAGAAATCATGCTATACTTAACTTTTCTTAGTGTATATTACATACAGAATTATTCTTGCTGTTTACTAAGACGCTATATATTAGAAATGAAATGGTATCAAAATTTCTATATATTATTACTAGGAGGACAGAATGTAGAAAATAATTTCTACTGGATATTCTCTTTACAGTTTCAGTTAGTTATGTTTTCTAGGTACTAATATTTTTCAAGTTAGACATGAACTTTATTATTTGACTACTACTCATTTGTATTATCACAGGCACATGGTGTCAGTCAGTCTCTCAGATTAGCAAAATAACTTGCATTATTGTCTAAAATACATTTGACTCTGACATTAGTTTTTCTCTTTCCCTTGTGCTTATCTTTGAGAAAATTCCCAGCAATTTGCGATGTGCATAAGCCCAAGTCGTTCTCCATAGTAAACATGACTTCTGTTTGAGAGAAGGGTCTCAAGCAGTTGGGGTTATTTTAATGGACATGCCGTATTACTTTAATCTAACCCTTTCACCATCTGTTCTTCCCATAACAGTGAATGAAAAAAAGAACATATTTTATGTTTCAGAGTTACATTAGTAAAAAGAAAGATAAAAGTGATTTAAAAGCATGCATATGTTCTTAGTACAATGCAGTCTGCATCTGTGATTTTTTTTCTCATGGTTCAGACACAAATCAAGAGGAAAGCTGCTCATGCCTGATAGAGTGAAAGTTTTTCATGAAAACCAGGACTTTACCAGAAGAGGGTCTCTGTCTATTTTACAGCTATAAATGATTTAAAAAAAAAAAAAGCCTCAATGAGCTGCCAGAATAAAAATAGATAACTGTGACATCTATTGTTGGAACATCTGGCATTTTTCCTGAGCTGGGTTGTTGCTGCCACTTCCAGATGATGCATAGCACCTGTCTGGAACATGCTTTTGAAGCAGGAATGGAACTTCTGACTGTGATCAAAACAAGAATATCCATAGGTGTCATTGTGGTCCACGACTGCTTCAGGGATTACAGGTTATCACCCAAGGGTGTGTGGTGATGGTTTGCTGAGGTGCAGAGGTTGGAGAAAGTTCCCTTTGTAAAAACGTGCCTGCGGACCTGAAATCTATCACTGTTTAGAGGGTAGGGCACCATTTTCTTTCTTATGTAAGTATATCAAAGCATGAGATAGTGGAAAGAGCAGAGGTCTGGGATTGCCTCTCTCCCCTTAAGCGTCATAATTATGCAATTTTGTGAAAAAAAAATTTTAACCTCATTCATCTTGTCTGCAAAGAGATTACACAAAGAGATGTTAGCATTTAATAAAATGATGTTGTGGAATCTTTCATCGTGACTGAGTGCATAGCAAGGATTTTATAATGGTCACCGTTCTTGTTATGGGTGTTAGCATATGCAGATCATAGAGTAAGTTGTTTCTTAGTCATGGCTCAATCCAGCCCCCCCCCTTTTTTTGAGTTATAGTCTCACTCTGGCCCAGGCTGGAGTGCAGTGGCACACTCCCAGCCAACCCAGTGTCGACTTGCTGGGTTCCGGCGAACCTTCCGCGTCAGCCTTCCAAGTAGCGGGAACTTCAGGCACATGCTACCATGCCTGGCTAATTTTTAAAAATTTATTGTAGAGGTGAGGTCTCGTCAAGTTGCGTGGACTGGTCTTGAACCCAGGGCTCAGGCAATCCACTTGCCTCATTCTTCCAAAGTGCTGGGATTATAGGCTGAGCCACTGAGCCCAGCCTCAATTCTCCTGTCTAAATAACTCATGGTATTAAAGGAAAGAGTAATGCTTCCCTTCTTTTTTTTTTTGAGTTGGAGTCTCACTCTGTTGCCCAGACTGGAGTGCAGTGGCTGCTCCCGGCCACCGCAGCCTCGACCTGCTGGGCTCCGTCGATCCTTCCCCCTCAGCCTTCCAAGTGGCTGGAACTATAGGCGCATGCTACCATGCCTGGCTAATTTTTTGATTTATTGTAGAGATGAGGTCTCACTAAGTTGCCCAGGTGGGTCTCAAACCCGCAGGCTCAGGCAATCCACTCACTTCGGCCTCCCAAAGCGCGGGATTACAGGCTGAGCCTCCCAAAGCACGGGATTACAGGCTGAGCCCAGCCTGGTTCCCTTCTTTTAACTCCTAAATGGTATTGTTTTTCACTCTCTTTAATTCTTGCTGCTTTCCCAATTATATTAAAGTTACGTTCTGTGCATTATATATTCCCCTCCTAATGTGAACACCTTGTAGGAGGGATGCATTTCTCAAATCACCTGCTATGTTGCCATGCAAATGGTAGGTATTCAACAAATATTTGAATAAATCTTAGAATAAATGATTGGAAATAGTTCCTACTGGATGCATATCAAGCCCCAACTGATGGCTCAGATCTTTAACCTGATGAGGTATCAGTTCCTTCTAGAAGGAATGATTCTTTCATGAGTTGAATCCCAATTGGGAGTTGGGGGACTGTAGATGTCTTCTGGCACCCATTTCTGAAAGTCTTCTGAGCTCCTTGCTTGCCAGCCTCAGCCCATTTTTGGTAGGTGGCATTTAGTTTCATGTTTCATGAGAACAAGAGTATCTTTGATCTAATTTTTTATTTGCAAATATGAATGCTTGTTTTGAAAATTAAATTTTAAATGAGAAATTGGAGAAAACTTAAGGTGGAGAGTATTCAAAACAACAAAAAATTTTCCAAGAAGAGATTTTACCAAATTAACCAAAAGTTGATTTCCACACTAAAATATAGCATTATTTATTTTCTCAGTTTAAACAAAAAATTTATTTTGAGTTGGAGTCTCACAGCTACCCCAGCCTTGAACTATTGGGCTCAGGTGATCCTTCTGCCTCAGTCTTCCAAGTAGCTGGACTACCGGTATGTGCCATCACGCCCAGCTAATTTTTCTTGATTTATTGTAGAGATTAAGTCTTGCCAAGTTGCCCAGGCTATTCTTGAACCCATGGACTCAGGTCTCCCAAAGTGCTGGGATTATAAGCCTGAGCCATCATGTCTGGCCCATTTTCTCAGTTTTAAAGATAGGAGAAAGTGCTGTTACCTTTTCTAAGGAAGAAGAGCAAATATCTATAGCTTGTAACATATGACTTTGTTTTGCTTGGTAATCATATAGATACCAAAATGGCTAGGAAAACCATCTACAGGCTTGCATGTAACCTATGCTTCTTCCTTCTCTCCACTCTTAAAACAGATCTTTATGTTTTTTATTCAAAATGTAAAGTGACAAGAGCTGTTGGTACTAAATTATATTCCAGCTTTGGAAATTGGAGTATTTGGAAGGAAAGGCCCTAGTGTTTAGGTGATTGGCTTAGTGGCCTGATTTCTTTTTGCAATTGAGAATGTTGATTTTTAAAAATTCTTTGACACATATACTTATCTCTTACATGCCTGTAAGATGCTGCTGAAAATATGGTTTTTAGACAACACAGTCTAGGGCAAAACATTATCTTTGCAAGATGGTAACCATTTCTGCTTGCCTAAGTGAAAGTGATTAATCAAGGACCTTTACATGATACATACATATCTATAATATTTGTGTTTTAAAGTGTTGTGACATATATTATTTATATGACTCTTGCTGCAGTCCTATAAAGTAGACAGTCTGTTCATATTCCACAAATGGAAATACAAAGGCCTATGAAAAGAGATCTTTTGTAAAAGTCATATCAAATGACAATAGATGGGGATCCTTTCATGTTTAAGTCCAATACTTGTTTTGAATGAAATCCCTAGTTAATAACTTTAAGTTATATTTTTATGTGCAAAATAGTAATAATCAATAATAACAAAGATATTTAATGACTGTTATAGCTTTAATAGAGCAAGTTTTTATTTCTTTAGAAAAGATGTTACCCTTAAAAAATGGTTCTATCTCAAATTACTCCATAAAAATGAGATATACATTTACTATATAGGACTTTCTGATTTTCAAAAAGTGATTTGAAGTGATTACATACTTAAAGAAAAGTTGCAAAATAGTACAGAGGATTCCTGTATCCTATATCCAGGTTCCACAGTGATTAACATTTTGCCATACTTGCTGTCTCTCTCTCTCTTTTTTCCTTTCTTTCCCTCTCCCTCTTTCTTCTTCTTATTATTTTTTCACCTTTAAATTTTTTATTTTAAAATTGTGGGATACAATTCAGGGTTAGGTATACAAATATTCATTGTGCAGGTACCCTTGTTGAAAGTGAGGTGTGTCCCCCTTCCCCAGGAAGATTCCCACTACAGCCAATCCCACCTCCCTGC
>NW_007253071.1:99352-106554 GCF_000164805.1 Carlito syrichta
CGTCCACTTATGAGTGAGAATATGTGATACTCAGTTCTTTGTTTCTGTGAAAGATCACTCAGTATTATAGACTCTAAGTCCATCCAGGTTGCTGTGAAGTTCATGATTTTGTTCTTCTTTATGGCTGCATAATATTCCATTGTGTATATGTATGACATTTTAAAAAATCCAGTCCTCTTTTGATGGACAGCACGGTTGGTTCCATGTTCTTGCTATTGTGAACAATGCTGTGATAAACATAAGTGTGCAGGTATTTCTTCCTTCATTATTTTTTATTTTTATCTTGTTTCTGAACTATTTTAAAGTTGGTGATCTATACAAGGGAGGATCAAAAAACCTGGAATTTATTTATAGACAACTGTGTGTTTATTCTTACATGTTTAAACTTCCGTCATCTTCAAAGCACTTACCTTTTGATGCAATGCATCTATTGAGATGCATTTTTTACTGCTCAAAACAGGTTTTAAATTTGTGCCTTTTAGTGTTTCTACTGTTTTTTTTTTTTGTTTGTTTCATCTCTTCTACATCGGCAAATTGTTTCCCTTTGAGAACCCTTTTCATACAAGGAAACAAACAAAGACATCGGTTGAATAGGGAGGCGAGGCAGGGGGTCATGCTGTTTTTGGTCAAAAGTTACTGAACACTCAGCAGATGTGGACAGGGGCATTGTCAGGGTGGAAGAACTGGTCAGCTGTTTGCCACACCTCTTGGTTGTTTTTTTCCCCAAATCGTGACAGAATGGTCTAGAAACTTCCAGATGAAAATGTTGATTGACCGTTTGGTCCGGATCAACAAATTCCAAGTGTATTACAAGGCCCCCCCCGCTCCAAAAGATAATTCTGGTTTTCCTTTGGTACTCCCACCTTGTATGACATCTCTTTGCCTAAAGCCTTGATACTTCAATGTGCATTTCCAAAGGATAAGACTATTCTCTTACATAACCACAGCACAATTATCAAAATCAGGAAATTTAAGGTTAATAAAATGCTTTTTATCTAATCTTACAGATGTAAGATTTTCCCAGTAGTGTCCCTTGTGGCATGTGTTGTTTCCTTTTTAGTTGTCATGTCTCTTTAGTCTCCTTTAACAGGAATCTTTCTTTAGCCTTGTTATTTATTTATTTTTTTCATGCCATTGGCATTTTTTAAGAACACAGCCCAGTTATTTTATAGACTGTTTTTTTTACAGCAGTATGTGTGCGGCTTCCTCTTGGTTAGATTCCAGTTACACACTTTCTTCATACTTCATAAGTGAGCTTGTGTCTTCAGGGTTCACATCCAGAGGCACACAATGTCCATCTGTTCCAAGTTGGTTGGTGATGTTAATTTGATCACCTGGTCAAGGTGTCATCTGGCCTCTTTACTGTATAATTTGTGTGTTTTTTCCTTCTAATTAAAAAACAATCTGTGGACAACTCTTTAAGACCATAAAAATAGCTTATTTCTCGTCAGATTTTTCTCCATAGATGTATCATTTATGATAATCTGCACCCAAAGAGATATTTATTGAGATTATTGCAAAATGTTTGTTTTCAAATTCAACTTCTCCCTCCACTTTTATCAGGTGGCACTTTACTGTAAGGAAGATTCCTCTTCTTTCTCCTACTTATCAGTTTGTTTGATTATCATTATGGACTCACAGGATTTATTTAGTGGGTTACAATTCATCTGTTACTATCATTATTTATTTAATCTTGCTTAAGTTTTTCCATGTTTGGCCAGTGGGACTTCTTTCAAGTGTTTCTTTTTGCAAAAAGTAGAAGATGCATGTGTTTTACTTTTCTTATTTTTTTTTTTACCTAAAAGTAGCATATTCTATATTTACAAACATATTCTCAATTCTTTCTCATGAGTGTGTTCTTTAAAAAACAACAACTGCCCACCTATAATCCCAGCTACTTGGGAGGCTGAGACAGAAGGATCACTTGAGGCCCAGAGTTCAAGGCTGCAGTGAGCTATGATGGCACCACTGCACTCCAGCCTGGGAGACAGAGTGAGACTATATCTCAAAAAAACCAAACCAAACCAAACCAAACCAAACCAAACCAAACCAAACCAAACCAAACCAAACCAAACCAAACCAAACCAAACCAAACCAAACCAAACCAAACCAAACCAAACCAAACCAAACCAAACCAAACCAAACCAAACCAAACCAAACCAAACCAAACCAAACCAAACCAAACCAAACCAAACCAAACCAAACCAAACCAAACCAAACCAAACCAAACCAAACCAAACCAAACCAAACCAAACCAAACCAAACCAAACCAAACCAAACCGCAACAAAAAACTGCCTAGTTCTCCATTGTGTGTATAACTAATCTCTTATGTTTGAACATTTGAATAATTTCTAATATTTTTCAATTACAAATGATGCTACAATGAATAATCTCATTCAGTTTCTACTGTTGGAGGTATATTTTTGTATAGCTTCCTAGAAGTGAGAAATTTTTTGGTAAAAATTTGCTTCTTTTTAGGTATTGCCAATTACCCTCCACAGTTTGTGTTCCCACAAAGCAATGAACAGAAGTGCCTGTTTCCTCACACTTCGCCAAATGACGTATTGTCAGGCTTCTAAACTAATCTGATGACTGAGAAATAGTGTCTCAGTGTTGTTTTACTTTGCTTTTGTCTTATTAAGAAGTTAAAGGGCTATTTTAATGTTTTCTTGGGGGGAATAGTCAGTTTTATTTTTTGCCCATTTTCCACTGTGCTTTTTTTTTGTTGCTAATTTTATTTTTTCTGGAATTTTGAATTCAGATTTAAATTTATTTTTATTCTTTCATTTTATTGTTTTACGTGTTTAAAGCTGTGTATGTCATAGGTCCAGATATGTGGTATTTTCACTATCTTTTCCTAAGAAATACTATACTTACTTTGTGTAATTTGTGTGTGTGTTCACATATTTTGCCTGAGGTTTCTTTTTTTCTCTTCAGGTGAAAGGGCTTTTTAAAATGTGGGGTTTTTTTTTTTCTCTTTTTTTATTCATCGTGATCAGAGTGTTGCTTATAATATTTCTACTTTATGAAATTTACTGAGGTTCTCTCTGTGACCTGATATTTGATCAATTTTCATGATTAGACATGTATAGGGGGGACCCTAAAAAACAACCAGAATTATCTTTTGGAGTTCAAGCCCCCTGTAGTACAGACTTCACTTGCTAGGTGAGTGTTCTAGGCATCCATCAGCATTAGTGTGCCAGCTAGCATTGTGAGAGGCAGTGTTCCGCTTCCGTGAATTTTTTTTTTTTTTTTGAGATTCTTTCAACACATTGGCCCACTTCATGATGGGTGATTTACAAGCACACCTGCCCATGCCCTGCTAAGTGTTCAGCAGATTTTGACCCCAAATAGTATGAACTCTGTGCCCCATCCTTCTTATTCACCTGAGTGACATTTTTGTTGTTTGTTTGTTTCCCGGATGAAAGAAGTTCTCAAAGGGAAATGCTTTGCCGATGTGGAAGAGGCGAAACAAACAAACCAACAAAAGGCAGAAACACTAAATGGCATAAAAATTGATGACTTCAAAAATGGTTTTGAGCCGGGCTCGGTGGCTCAGCCTGTAATCCCGCGCCTTTGGGAGGCTGAGGTGAGCAGATTGCCTGAGCCCGCGGGTTCGAGACCGCCTGGGCAGCGAGACCTCATCTCTACAATAAATCAAAAAATCAGCTGGGCGTGGTAGCGCATGCCTGTAATTCCGGCTCCTCGGAAGGCTGAGGCAGAAGGATCGCCGGAGCCCAGCGGGTCGAGGCTGCGGTGGCCGGGAGCGGCCCCTGCACTCCAGTCTGGGCGACAGAGTGAGACTCCAACTCAAAAAAAAAAAAAAATTGTTTTGAGTTGTCAAAAAAGCATCTTGATAGGTGTATTGCATCAAACGGAGAGTACTTTGAAGGTGACTGAAGTATAAACATGTAATAATAAATACATAATTTTTAATAAATAAATTCCTGTTTTTTTGGGTCCCTCCCATATCGAGAAGTTTTCTTGCCTATCATAAGTATATAAAATTTAATATGTAGCTATAAATTTTAACTATTAGTTTTGTTTTTTAAGTCTTCTGTAGTCTTTCTTATTTAAAAAATTTACTTTACTTGTCTGATACTGAGAGCGGTGTGTTAGTCTTCTATTATTTGGGTGTTTCTCTCTATTTCTCCGTGTGTCTCCTATAGTTTCTGTTTTATATAGATGATATTGGTATGTTATTTGATGCATAGATACTTATAACAGTTATGCTTTCATTTGAATTGTGGATTTTAACAACATAAACCATGTTTTGTTTTGTCTCATTTAGTGCTTTTTTTTTTAAAGCGTGAATTCTATTGTGCTTAATTTTAGGATCTTAACTCCTGGATTCTTACTGTTTATATTTGTCTTGTTTATGTTTGCCTCTCTTTTTATTTTTAGTCTGTTGAAATACTGTATTTTAGTCATGTCTCATGACCAGTGTTGAGTTAGGTTTGCTCTGTGAACCAATTTGAAAGTGTTTTTCCTTATAACTAATGATTTTAACCAATTTATTGATGTGGTTGATATGTTTAATTCAATGCTGTCATATTATTTTATATTTACTGAATGTATTATACTATACTTAATATATTTCCTTGATTTGTCTTCTTTGCTGTTTTTTAACTTTGAATTTTGATATAATTGTAACTAACATGCAATTATAACAGAGAGACCCCATGTACTCCCTACCTGGTTTCCCCAATGGTAGCGTCTTGTGAAACTATAGTACAATATCACAATCAGGATATTTCATTGTTACTGCCAAAATACAGAACAATTCCACTATCACAAAGATCCCTTGTATTGCCCTTTCATAGCCACATCTGCTTCTCTCCTGCTCCTACTTTTTTGTCCTTAACCCCTTGTAAGCACTAAGCTGTTCTCCATATTTGTAATTTTATCATTTCAAGAGTGACAAATAAGTGAAATCATGCATATTTTTGGAATTAGCTCTTTTTACTCAGCATAATTCTCTGGATTTTATTCAGGTTGTTGCGTGAATCACAGTTTATCCTTTTTATCACTGAATAATAATCCATGGTATGAAAATATATTTTGGTTAGCCATTCACCTTTTGAAGGACATTTGGGTTGTTTCCAGTTTGGGGCTATTAAAAATAAAGCTACTATAATAACTTAACAATAACAACAACAACAGCAGCAACAAAAATCAAACAACCAAATACAAAAATGGGAAAAGGACTTAAATAGATATTTCGACAAAGAAGATTTACAAGTAGTTAATAAGCACATGAGAAGATGATCAGCAGTCACTAATCATTAGGGAAATGCAAATCAAAACCACAAAGAGATACCACTCTATATCTGTTAATATGGCTACTATAAACATGCACACACCCAAAAATAAGCGTTGGTAAAGATGCAAAGAAATTGAAATGCTGTGTACTATTTGGTAGGATTGTAAAATGGTGCAGCTGCTATGGAAAACAGCATGGTAGTGTTTAAAAAATTCAAAATAGAATTACCATATACTCCAACAATTCCACTTCTGGTTATAAACCCTAAATGATTAAAAACAGAGTTTTGTTTTTGTAGAATGATTTAAGTTCCTCTGGGTGCATTCCCAGAAGGGGGATTGCTGTGTCATATGCAAGGTCAATTTCTAGTTCTTTTAGGAATCAACACACTGTTTTCCACAGAGCTTGGGCCAGTTTACATTTCCACTAACAGTGTAGAAGTCCACATCCTTGCCAGCATCTGCTGCTTTTTTGTCTTATTAATGATGGGCATTCTTACTGGAGTTAGGTGGTTTTACACACCCATGTTTATTGCAACACTATTTACAATAGCAAAAATATGGAAGCAACCCTGGTGCCCCTCGAAACTGGACTGGATTAAAAGAAAGTGGTACATATACCTGATGGAATGCTACGCAGTCATAAGGAAGAACAGAATTATGGACTTCGCAGCAATGTGTATGGATTTAGAGTCTATAATACTCAGTGATTTACCATAGAAACAAAGAGCTGAGCACCACATGTTCTCACTCATAAGTGGACCCTGAACATTTACCATAATCCTGTAAGAAGGGGATTGGCAGTAGTTGGAAACTGCTGGTGACATCAATAAGAGAACCTGATCTCAAATTAGGCAAAGCGGGGACTAAAGGGTGGTCCAAACATTACCTGTATGATGACCACTTGTGTACCTAATCCTGAATTGTACCTCACATCTTTCAAATAAAATTAAATAAATAAAAATAATAAGACAATGCCCTCTTTAATAGAGAGAAGCTTGTCCCCTGGGAAAACAAACAAAGAAAACAGTTTCAGAGAGATATTTGTATACCCAGGTTCGTAATAGCTTCATAGCCAAAAGGTGGAACCAAGCCAAGTGTCACCAACAGTTCAATGGATAAACACATTGCGGTATATAAAACCAATAAAATATTATCTAGCCTTAAAAAAGAAGGAAATTCGGACACATGCTACAGTATGGAAGAGCCTTGAGGATATTATGAAATAAGCTAGTCACAAAATGACATATACTGTATAATCTCACTTAGATGAGGTACCTAGAACTGCCAAAATCATAAAGACAGAAAGTATAATGGTGGTTGCTAATGGATGTAGGGAGAGCATGGGAAGTTATTGTTTAATGAGTTCAGTTTTGTAAGATGAGTTCTGGAGATGGATGGTGGTGATGGTTGCATGGCAATGTGAATGTACTTAATGCCACTGAACTGTATACTTAAAAATGAATAAGACCGCACATTTTATGTTATTTATATTTTACCACTTTTAAAAATAATTTTTAAAAGAAAGGAAGCAGTTAATGAAGATCTGAAAGTGTGCAGGGGGAAGCTGCCATATACATTTGTGTACAGGCTTTTGTATGAATATCGTTCTCATTTTTCTGGGATCAGTGCCCAGGATTGCATATGGTACTTGCCCATTTAGTTTTTTAAGAAGCTGCTGCCAAAGTGCTTTCTAGAGTGGTTATACCATTTTACAGTCCTATCAGCATTATATGAGTAATCCAGTTTTTCTGCGTCTTTGACAGCTTTTGGTATTAGTGTTATTTTTTATTTAGTCAGCGTGATAGGTAATGCGCTGTTTCACTGTAGTTTAAATTTGCATCTCCTGAGTCACTAATGAAGATCTTAAACATTTTTTAAAAAATTAAATCAATATTTTTTATTATGGTTTTGTGGGGTACAGTTAAGGGTTAGGTGT
>NW_007253071.1:106574-107255 GCF_000164805.1 Carlito syrichta
TACATTGGATGTTCAAGGTCCATTAATATGAGTGAGAACATGTGATACTCGGATCTTTGTTTTCTGTGAGAGGTCACTCAGTATTATAGACTCAAAGTTCCATCCAAGTTGCTGCGAAATTCATGATTTTGTTCTTTTTTTATAGCTGCGTAGTATTCCATCATGTATATGTACCACATTTTTTTAAATCCAGTCCTCTTTTGATGGGCAGCATGGTTGTTTCCAGGTTCTTGCTATTGTAAACAACGCTGCGATAAACATACGTGTGCAGGTATCTTTTTTATAGAGTGATTTGAGGTCTTCAGGGTACATTCCCAGTAGGGGGATTGCGGGGTCATATGGAAGGTTGATATTTAGAGCTTTTAGGAATCGCCACACTGCTTTCCACAGACGTTGCACTCGTTTACACTCCCACCAACAGTGTAGAAGTGTTCCCTTTTCGCCAAACCCTCTCCAGCAGCTGTTATTTTTTGAGTTGTTGACAATTGCCATTCTGACTGGAGTTAGGTGGTATCTCAGTGTGGTTTTGATTTGCATCTTCCTAATGATTAGTGATGTTGAACATTTCTTCATGTGTTTGTTGGCTGCTTGGATGTCTTCTTTTGTGAAGTGTCTGTTCATATCTTTTGCCCATTTTATAATGGGGTTGTTTGTGTTTTTCTTTTCAGCACATTTTAGTTC